>NW_015546040.1:1271415-1279824 GCF_001515605.1 Sinocyclocheilus anshuiensis | reverse complement strand
TGTGGCAATACCAGTCCAATATCTCACAGTTCTCAACCAATCAGATTTAAGAACCAGAGCGAACTGTTGTATAAATATATGTATATATATATATATATATATATATAAAAATAATTGTACATAATTATTTATTTTTAAATGACTTTTCCATTCTTTCATTTCAGTGATAGTTTTTTCTATATATCCCTCTTAAATTACCAAAATAAATAGTTTGGAGTGTGAACTTTTTCTTCTCTTGTTTTGGTTTTGCTTGTTAATGTATTTGAATGCACTGATTATTTGAACTGAAAGCAGAGGAAATATCATCACTTTCCCTAACAGTTTGAAATATGAGTTTCATGATTTTACCTGAACAGAACATTTACAGCTAATTTTTCACCCCAAAATTAAATAAACTTGAAATTATAATTTACTTATTAAATATTTAAATTTTCTACAAAAATTGTGAAAATGCAAAAAATAAATCCTAATGGTCATAAATCAGCCCTCACATTGGTCTACGCAAAATATAATTATATTTTTCTTTTGATTTTAGGGTGAAATATGACTATATAATATCGTTTTTTTTTCTAATTTTCATAATGAGAATATGTTGTTTTTTAAATTTAGTGTGAAAATGTGACTAATCGTCTTAAAAATAATATGAAAATGCCAAAAAAAGAGACACAAAACAAAAAAAAAACGTAATGGTCCTAAAACATGCTTCATTGCTTGAATGCAAAATATAATTTCTTATTTTTGTCTTTTGATTTTGGGATGAAATATGACCATATTGCTTTTTTTTCATTTTCATTATAAGAATATTTTTTTAAAGTGAGAGTGAAAATGTCACTAATTGTCTTAAAAATAATTAAAAAATGCAAAAAAAAAAAAAAACATAATGGTCCTAAAATATAAATATATTAAAAAAATGTTATTACATTTTTTTTTCTTTTGATTTTGCTTTATTGCCTTAATAATAATATAGACATAAATAATTTTTTATGTATGTCCATATGAAACAAAAGATTGTTGTAACAGGCATCAGAAATCATAATTTTTATTGATGAGAATCACAGTAAGTATCATTAAGGTGAAAGCAGTTTTACAGTATTAACCCCGATCCTCGTTCTGTCCGTCTGTTCTGTTCTTCAGCTCGCTCTGAGCTCCAGCGGGGAAGCGAATCTCTGAATCGTTCCGAACGAAGCGACTCTTGGTGACTCCCGTGAAGCCGGCGTGTTTCCTCTTGGGCACGAACTCCAGCGCTTTCTTCCAGCTGCCCGAGTGCTTCAGCGTGATCAGGATGCGCATCATCTGGTCCAGGGTCAGGTTCTTGGCTCCACACTCCCAGTCCAGATGCTCGTCCAGCGGCAGGCGCGCTGTGGTCAGTCGCAGGCGTTTAGCGTTGGCCAGAGAGACGCTGGAGTGAATGGAGCGGTCCACCATTGCACCGATGATGTACACCTTACTGTGATCAAACACCTGCAGGTAGACATGTGCTGGTATCACCATAATCAACACGCACACAGTGCTGGGAAGGTTACTTTGGAAATCTTAATAGGTTACAGATTACAAGTTACCCTAATAAAGCAATAATCCCCGTGTGTGTGTGTGTGTGTGTGTGTGTGTGTGTGTGTGTGTGTCTGTGAGTGATTGAGTGTGTGCGTGTGTGTGTTTGAGATGATTGACAGCAGCAGGTGAAAGGAAAGCCATCAGATCCTACAGCAGTAAACAGATCCTCTCAAACACTGAGATCATAATAAAACAGTCAATCAAACACTCCTCTGACCTTTAGAGTCAAACAAACGCTCCACGGCAAGAGTTTTACTGTAGTATTAGTTCTCAGCCAATCAGAATCAAGCACCGGAACTCTCCGCTTTATAAAATGTAACGAGTAGTGTAACTATTTCGTTTACTTTAATAAAGTAATGTAACTGATTACATTTGATTATTTTTGATTCCTTCTCTAAATTTCTAATCATTATCAAACATGTAAAGCAGGCAGGGTTAACCTTGCAGTAGTGTGCAACACTGATTACTGTCACTTTCGAAATCCTTCATCACTTGAATTAAGATTTTAATAATTTAATTTTAAAGCACAGCCACCACAAAATCCATTTTGCATCAAGAGAATGGAGGTGTGTAAATTTTTCTTATTTTGCCTAAATATCATATTTTTTTCATTTATTGCTGCCCTTCAGAGGCTACAGAAGATAGTTGCATGTTTCCCAGAAGACAAAATAAGTTAAATTTACCCTGATATTCACATTCAAAAGTTTTCACCCCCGGCTCTTAATGCATGGTTTCTCCTTCTGGAGCATCAGCGAGCGTCTGAAGCTTCTGTAATAGCTGCGTATGAGTCCCTCAGTCGTCCTCGGCGTGAAAAGATGCATCTCAAAATCATACAGTCATTGTTGGAAAGGGTTCAAATACACAAAAGTGCTGCAAAACCAAAGAATTTGTGGGAGCTGGGGGTTTTTCTGAAGAACAGCAGGTAGTTTAACTGTTCAGGACAAACAAGGGACTCGTGAACAACTATCACTAAACACAAAAACACACAGCTGTGGATCACTCAGCTAACAACACAGTATTAAGAGTCAAGGGGATGAAAACTTTTGAACAGGTCATTTTTATAAATTCAGCTATTATTTTCTAAACATCTTTTATGTGAAATATCTTATTCAGGTCAGTACTAAATAAGCAATAACATGCATTTTGTATGATCCCTCTTATTTTGGTAAAATAACAAACATTTTGCAGATTCTGAAAGGGGGATGTAAACTTTTGACCTCAACTGTATAATGAATAATAACAACATTTTTTGAAAATTTGACACCGTCATAGCAGATACCTGCAGAACTTGCTTGGAATCGGCCGTCAGATACACCAGATCCTGCTGAGGAAACATCTCCAGGTGCGTTCGCTCGGTGGACGTGATCAGCAGTCGATCCCATGTATGCGATCCGTAGCGTCTGCGCAGCTCGCTCAGATATGCGCCGTCTGGCTGCAGGCCGCAGAAGTGCAGGTGGAAGGGGTCCGCGGCGCGCCGGTTCCAGCCCTCGCTCTCCATCAGCTGCGCGACGGTGTTCTCCATCTCCCGCCGGCTCATGTGTTGCTCGTAGCTCATATCGTACACCAGCGGCTGACCGAAGCGCATGGCCTGCGCCGCTCTCCAGCTCTGGACTCGATCCGCGGAGCTGCTCCAGAACTGCAGGAGGAAGGTGTTCTTCAGCTCGCGGTCTTCTTCCTTCATGCTCTCCTTGAAATGTGAAAATATTATTAGAATCCTGGATTTTAATTTGTGAGCCTGCAGCACAAAAGCAGTCTGAAGTCGCTGGGTACAAAATATCTTCATGGAACATGATCTTTACTTAATATCCTAATGATTTTTGGCATAAAAGAAAAATGTATAATTTTGACTCATACAATGTATTGTTGGCTATTGCTACAAATATACCCCAGCGACTTAACACTGCTTTTGTGCTCCAGGCTCACAATATAGTTTATTTAATAATTTTTGCATACTTTAAAAGTCTCAGTTTGGGATTTCTTCCTCTCCTGCTTCTCCTTCTTGGAGATCTTGTGTGACTCTTTAATGGCCAGGAACTTCAGGTATTTCTTCTTGGCAGATCTGGTTGCGAGCCGAGCGAGATCCTGCAGCTGCTCGTCTGTGATGTTCCTGGGAACGAACTTGCCCGCCTGATGCCACATCTCCACCAGCTCGCGGTTATCCTCCAGCGCTGAGCGACTCGGACTCTCGCTCTCGCTCTCGCTCTCGCTCTCCTCCCGCAGCGCTTGAGACCTCATCACCATCTTCCAGGAGTCCAGATCCAGAGCGCTTTCTTTCCTGGTGCTGCGGCTGGAGCTGAAGACTCTGATGGAGACGCGGGGATTTCTGAAGCATCTCAGTGCCACTGAACACGAGCGCAGGAACATCATCACCTGCTGCATCACAGGAACACCTGCGGAAAGGTGAAGCATAGAGCTGTGATTCTGAACATTCCTCGGGTGCATTTATAGCTTCATTTCTACACACACACAAACATTAAATTATTAAAAACAAATGCTTTATGCTGAATGTGGATACTTTAAAAATCACAGTTTATATAAATAGATATTATGATTTTATTTATTTTTTTGTATACCATGATACTTATATATAAATATATATAGGGTTGCAAAAAGGTGGAAAATTTCCAGTAAATTTCTAAAACATTCCAGAAATTTTGGAAACTTTTTTTTTTTTTCTTTTATATTCCAGGGATTTTTGGAAAGTTTCCGGAAATTTACCAGAAATTTTCCACCCCTTTGCGACCCTAAATATATATATATATATAGTTTATTGATTAGTTAAAAAAAAAAAAAAAATTTGCAATACTTTAAAAGTCACAATTTATATAAACATAATATATGTGGGTTAAAGACGTTAAGATGTCCGCATCAAAAGAAATTTACAAAAGTGATTTTATGTGCTTTCTATGGACATTAAATGTAACTAAAGTGTCTACTTTTAAGGTTTCAAATACGTTTTTGGAGGATACAATGTTAAAATTAGATTGAAATAATGTTACATTGTCATTCAGTGTAACACAATATTTATGTAAAAATTCAAACATGCTTATTCTGATGCGTACATGTTAAAATATATAAAAGAATAAGAGAGCATATTAAATTTTATTTTGTTTTAAATGAGTAAAAAATTCTTACTGACAAATGGGCGAAACCTAGGATAGTGGCACATTTAAAAAATTTAAAATTACGACTAATTAGTATTTGGGGTGAAAGTAATTAGTCGTTTAATATGTCATAAATTGATTTTTGTTTGTTGTAAATATGCCTGACAAGATTGTTACACTGAATGACATTTTAGTGGCTCTCTTCTGAAAATCAGGGGAAATGTATGATATTTATTTTTTGCTCAGAAAAACAAAAACAAAATTGCAATTAAATTAAACAAAAAAACCTTTTACATTTTATTTGGGGTTAAAACAACAACAATTTAAAGCAGCATTACACTTATTGTTTTTATGCTTAAACCCTTTTTCGTCTTTGACCCGTATGTATATATATATATAGGGTTGCAAAAAAGTGGAAAATTTCCAGTAAATTTCGGAAACATTCCAGGATTTCTTTGAAAGTTTCCGGAAATTTATCAGAAATTTTCCACCCCTTTTCAACCCTAAATATATATAGTTTATTGATTAGTTTTTTGGTTTTTTTTGCATACTTTAAAAGCCACAATTTATATAAACATAATACATATATTATAATTATATTATTATATTTTTTTATTGCATACATTAAGTCACTATATATATATATATACACACACACACACACAGTATAATACATGTTATGTATTTCTTATATTATGATGTATATAGTTTTTTTTGTAAACTTTAAAGGTCACAATTTATATAAATACATATTTAAATGTGAATGTAGTGCAAAAAATGTGTTTCTTGTGATAAAACACTTTAAAGTCTTAATGCAAAATTTAATTTCTTATTTTTGTCTTTTGATTTGGAGGTGAAATATAACAATATTGCTGTTTTTTTATTTTATTTTAACTTTCATTATGAGAACGAGATGGCATTTTCTGCAACTCTGAACGAGTATAGTGTGGAAATATTTAAATTGTGATGAAAACAATAGTCAAAATGCAACAAATCAAAGGTCCTAAATCAGGCTTCATCATCTGTATGCAAAATATCATTTCTTATTTTTGTGTTTTGCCGGGTTTTTTTTTTCTTTTTTTGCTTAAAGGGGCATGTTGTCACAATGTCAACCTGCATTCATGGAAAAGCTAATTTTAAAGACGTGAGAAATATTTCAACAGCAAAACAATCATGAAACAGTAAACACTAACACACAAAAGTAATACCCCAAAAAGTCAAGTATTTACGAATCAAACTCGAGACTTGTGACAACTAGCCCCGGCCTTCTCTACATCTTTAATCACATTCACACTCATTACGAGTTAAATCAGCATACCACGTCCGCTGTATCTCTGTTTGTTCCCTCAGAAGAACACACGCTGCCTGCTGTCATGTGGATGTCGGTGTGCAACATTAAAATCTGACCGTGCGGAAATCGGCATTGGTCTATTATTTAATGGGCTGTCTGTTATTGAATATTTTAAAATAATTTCTTAACGTTTGAAATTTTGTTAGTGTGATTTAAAATAGTAAAACACGTAATATCACTAAGCGTAATAACACATTTATGTTGCGTTGCGCACAGAGTGTAGGAACTATTGATGGTGTTTCTAGTCGGATCATATATAGCGGTACGCCGCACGCTTGTAAACATCCGCTGGAGTTCACGCACATATTAAAAAACATTAGAAACATTTCTATGAATGAATCTCTTAACAAAGACTATCAGCCAATCACTGTGTGCATAGTTAATAAGCATGATGACATCACCATAGCAACGAGGTAAACCCCACCCCCTTACTCTGAGCTTAAGACTTCTCTCTGTTCCTCAGTACAAGTTTGTCTCAGCAGCTTTGTGAATAGGGTTTAAGAGAAACTCTTTAACTTTTACTGCTATTTAGGAGAACTCTTAGTGATAAGATCAAATGTTTTGTGAATATGAGCCCTGGTTGATCTTTGGTGACAAAGTTATGGCTAAGAAACCCACTACAGTCAGCGAAGAGTGGACCGAGATCACAGCAGTGCAGTATATAATATATATAATATTGCATATGACAGCATTTTCTGTGTTTATATGTGGCTTTACAAGAACTGTTGTTGCCTAGTAAATCAAGTTTGCATTTAAAGCAGCACTATGTAACTTTTCTGTGTTCAAAATTTGCAAAATGTATGTAATGAGCGAGTACATCATGAATTAATCTTCCAAACCGCGTTTTTGTCTTATTCTGAATTATAATAAATACTTATATTCGGACTATTGTAGCCTGGTCACCGCGGCGGAGTAACACATACCCGCGTGAATCGCCATAGACATACACTTAGAGAAGTAGATCCGGTTGGAATGTTCTTCCGCGGGATGTGTGCAGTTCTGTTTATTAACCGCTAGAGCGCCAAAAGTTACACAGTGCTGCTTTAAAGCAAGATCAGATCATCTGCATTTGATTTTACTATTAATCATCTGACTCAAAAGGAAACAGGATATGTTTTTGCAACAAGGTATACAAGCACAGGATATGTGGTTAAAGTGAGAAGTTATTTAAGCTCAAATTAACTTCTGCTGAAACGGATGTTTCCAAAGAAGTGTTGGTAAACAAGAAAGATCAATTTAATGCACAAGACTCTCATTATAATAGTGAGATTTCATATTTTGACGGTGACATCATTTCCTCTTTAATTGCTTCAGGATGTTTCAGGATGATAAGTTGTTCATATCACTCCACTCTCATTTATTGTGATTTATTTCCATTAAATCTCCAGATCATACCAAGTTTGTGGGAAGCTTTAAAAGCAAGCAGGACTGATTGAAGTGATCTATCCAGAGGAAAACTGATCATCCAAAGCCCAATCAAGCCAAGAGACGTCCCTAAATATGATCTACTGTACCATGACATCTAGCATTGAGCTTGACCCATGCTTATAAATGCTCTGATGTAGACTTTCCAGTGGAAACATCAACAATCTGATGCACTTCTTTAGAAACTTTTGTATGCTTACTGATTTTACACTGACTTCTAGACGTTTAATAACACTGATGGTGCCACTCAACCATTTGTACTTCCATAAAACAATGACTAACTAGACTTTAACTGCTGTCAAATGTGTTTAAAGGAATAGTTCAGCCAGAAATGAAAATGTGCCGATTCCTGACCTTAAGTATCGGATTCTGGAATTGGAATTGATTCTCGATATCGGAAAGGTGTATTTTTACTAGTAAAAATTTATTTTTGATGCATATTAATGGAGATGGTGTTTTCTGCACATTTAAATGAGAATTTAATGCGCAGAAGCTTAAATAGTCTGAAAATAATGTGGAAATGCAAAAAATCCTAATGGTTCTAAATCAGCACTCGTCGTTTTATGTGAAATATATTTTCTAATTTGTGACCCTGGAGTCGCTGGGGTATATTTGTAGCAATAGCCAACAATACATTGTATGGGTCAAAATTATACATTTTTCTTTTATGCCAAAAATCATTAGGATATTAAGTAAAGATCATGTTCCATGGAGCTATTTTGAATGTTTCCTACCGTAAATATATCAAAACTTAATTTTTGATTAGTAATATGCATTGCTAAGAACTTAATTTGGACAACTTTAAAGATGATTTTCTCAATATTTAGATTTTTTTGCACCCTCAGATTCCAGATTTTCACATAGTTGTATCTCAGCCAAATATTGTCCTAAAAAAAAAAAAAAAAATTGACCTTGACTGGTTTTGTGGTCCAGGGTCACATTTTTGTCTTATGATTTTTGGGTGAAAAATATCCTTTT
>NW_015546040.1:1261660-1271111 GCF_001515605.1 Sinocyclocheilus anshuiensis | reverse complement strand
TTTTGGGTGAAAAATTTCTTTTTTTTTTTTTTTTTTTTTTTTTTTCATATTTATTATAAGAATATGGTGTTTTTATTTAAATGGGTGTGTTTTCTGTGTTTATTTCATGTACTTAACCCTCTGGTTGCCCGTGAGCATTTTAAAACAGAAAAGTTTTAGAATTTTATAAAATGTTGTTCTTTATTGGAAATGTGTGAAACTGGAGATTTTTGTGGCACTTGCAATGTGAACACACACACACACACACACACACACACACACATGTGTAAAAGATTTGATAAAAAGCTAAAAGTTCTCTTGTTTCCAGCAGCTGAAAAAAGGGACAGCAGAAGAAATAAATGGGAAATACACTGCTTTTTTTTTTTTCAGCCACAATGCAGAAACACACACATTAATGAAGGGGATAAACTCTAAAATAGCAAGAGTGCAAAATAGACACAACGTTGATAAGCGTGTGCACGGATTATACATTTGTGGGTATGGTTTATTAATCTCTGGACACGATTTGTTAAACCGAGGGAACAGTTTTAAGAATCCGTGAGTATGATTTATAAACTGAGGGAAAGAATTGCAAAATCGTGCTATTTTTATCTCCTACTGGTGACTTCCCAGAAAATAATAACCTTCATTTAAAGGGAAAACATGTTGATTTTTCTGATCCCTTCTGCAGATATTTGTTCTTGTTTTAAACACAAACTCGCTTCATTTTGATACATTTTTCAGTATCAACGTTTCATTCCGCCCTGTGAAGCCGTGGTTTACAGTGAATTTATAACAGCTATAACTCCCAAATAACGCCCCGTAGCTGTTATAAATTCACTGTAAACCACGGCTTCACGGGGATTATTGCTTTATTCATTTTGCATTCTTATGGATTACATTAATGATCTCCTTGCTGTGTTTCTGAGCCTTGATGGTGTTAGGATCCTTGCTGTCTGTGTAGGCCAGAGAGCTCTCGGATTTCATCAGAAATATCTTAATTCTAGGGTTTTCTAAGCAAGCGGGTTTAATCTGCGTGTGATCAGATGTGATTGAACGCAGTGGTTATGTAGTATGTGTTTGTGGTGTATACAGCAGCATCAGCACAAATGAAGAAAGCAGCTCTTCTCCAGGATGCCAGGATGTGGTGCTGATCGAGGGGCCTGGCCTTCACTTATCAGGGCACTTCTGCAGCACTAAAGCGTGTCATTCTGGAAAGGTTATGATGATGATGTAGAGCCAGAGGGGTCACCTGTTCACTTCATGCATTCTTTTATCAGATGCATGTATAAATGTTAAAGACCAGTATGTAAGACAAATTAAATTTCAATTTTTTTTTGAAATCTCATAGTTTTCTTAGAACGTTGAGTCTGTTTGCAAATTCGATTTTACATCTCACTTTTTTTGTTACCGTCATAGAATAAAATAACAGTAATAAAAAAGAAATGTAATCGCGATTTATTTCACAATTCTGACTTTTTCTCGGAAATCTCTCTATATATATATTTTTAATAAACATGATTTCTTTGGCTTTTATGTTGAATTTTGTACATGAAGCATACTTTCATCACACGTTTAATTATTTATTTATAATGTATTTAAACAAGAATACGTTTATTTATACACACATTTATTTATTTGCTTATTTATTTATTTTTAATTTATGCAGGGTTGGTCCTCCATAATAGCGTATTTCTGCCACAGAATAAAAAAAGGTAATATTATTCTTTTTTATATCTCACAATTTTTGTCAGAACTTAATCTGTGTCTTGCAATTTTAAAGTTATAAATAAGTAGTTGCGAGTTTTTTCTAAAAATATTTTTTGGTCTGGATTCTGAGTTTACATCTTCCTTTTTGTTTTGTTTCCATCATGGATTAAAATACTGAAAGAAAAAAAACTATATCTCACAATTCTGACTTTTTCTGTTTTTTCCCCACCGTGGAATAAAACATACAATTTCGCAATAATCTTTTATTTTTTATTTCACGATTCTGAATTTTTTCTCTCGCAGTTTTGAGTTTATATCTCATAATTCAGATTTTTCTTCTGATAATTGCTAGTTTATGCCTAGAAATTATAAACTGTCAAATATGAACTCAGAAATGTGAGAAAATGTTTGTTGTTTTTTTTTTATTCCGAAGCGAAAATAAGCTTCCGGTCTACTCTGTTTTATTTTATATAAAATATTTGTTTATTTAAAAATGTAATATTTAATGTACAAATCAACGCAATAAAGTTAATAAACAGGAAGTGTCAGCTCTCTCCGCGCATGCGCACTTCAATTCGCGCCTTGAACCGTGTGGCGGGAATCCGGTGAGTACTGAAGAAGACGCGGTCGATTAATTACATTTGATTACATACACGATTAATTACACGAGCTTTGTTTGTTTTAAACTCACCACATTTATGATTACAGTTTTCCTTCTTCTTCTCATCAGTTTGTATGTACTTTAGTGAGAAAGCAGCTGCTGTTTCCATACTGCGAGCGACGCGATAAAAACAAATGGCTTCCATTAACGATATAAATAAACGAAGCTGTGGAGATTCGTCGCGTCGGTGTCTTTTAAGCTACTTTATACTTAGTAAAATCTGTTGATCCCTCTTTTCTATTTACCATATTCGTATACCATGTTACTATAAAGAATACCACAGTATACAAAGAATACTATGGTATAACCGTGCTGCGTACGTTATCTAAAAAATAGCATTATTAACAATAACAACAACAACAATACATTGTGATGCTGTGGTTGTCATTAATTTGTTTTACATCGGTGATCTTTCTACAGTCTTTACACTGCCAGTCAACAGTTTCTGAACAGTAAGATTTTTAATGTTTTTAATATAAATTTGAGCCAAAGTACAGTAAAATTCTGAAATATTTTTACTATTCAAAACAGCTGTTTTCTGTGTGAATATCTGTTAAACTATAATTTATTTCTGTGATGCAAAGCTGTATTTTCAGCATCATTACGCCAGTCTTCAGTGTCACGTGATCTTCAGAAATCCGTATAATATGCTGATTAGCTGCTCGAGAATTTTTTATTTTTTTTGGGTATTATTATTATTATTATTATAATTCATTTTCAGGATTCTTTGATGAATCGAAAGATCCAAAGATCAGCATTTATCTGAAATAAAAAGCGTTTGTAACATTATACACTCTACCATTCAAAAGCTAATATTTTTTGGGGGAAAGAAATTATAGAAATGAATACTTTTATTTAGCTGGGGTGCTTTAAATTGATTAAAAGTGATGATAAAGACTCATTTCAGATAAATGCTGTTCTTCTGAACTTTCTGTTCATCAAAGGAACCTGAAAAAATTCTACTCCGCAGTTTTCAACTATAATAATAATAAAAATTAGTTTTTTTCTTGAGCATATTTGAATGATTTCTGAAGATCATGTGACACTGAAGACTGGCGTGATGATGCTGGAAATACAGCTGCGCATCACAGAAATAAATTACAGTTTAACAGATACTCACATAGAAAACAGCTGTTTTGAATAGTAAAAATATTTCTGAATTTTACTGTACTTTGGATCAAATTTACATTAAAAACATAAAAAATCTCACTGTTCAGAAACGTTTGACTGGTAGTGTTGCTGAAATGTTAGCTTGAGGTTTTTGCACACTTGCACTCTCTGACTCCGTTTGTGTTTTTCTGTGCAGCTCTTCATGATGAAACCAGCCCGAGGGTCTGGAAGGGCCTCCACATGGGGCCCCAGAGGAGCCACAGACAGGAACACACACAAGACTGATAAAGTGAGGCACAACTGAACAAACTCGAATTTATTATGATTAATATTCATCATATATTTATTTATTTAGCCATTGAAGCCTTTTATTAAAAAATGTAAATAAACTTAATATACATATGTATATTATTTATGGGTTAAACTTTATTTTAAGGTGTCTTTGGTACAGTGTAATTATACATTTAAGTACTGAGTAATATTAATTAACTACATGTGCTTACTAGGGTTTGGCTTAGGGTTGCTTGCATGTAATTATGCTTAATTTAAATGTAACAAAGACACCTTAAAATAAAGTGTTACCTATTTATGTCCCAGTTTACAATTACTAACATCCCCAAATGCATGCATACAATGTCAAATTCATTTATCAATAAAATAGCTTTCTTGATTTTAGATTTAATAGCAAAATAATAATTTGATATATTTGATCGCTTGTTATACTGTCGCTTCTAAAGTGCATCTGGAAAAGATTGTTATTGGCGCAAAAGTATTTTTTTTCTGATTAATATAATATTAAACGTACGGTAAAAACTATCAACAGCAATGATTATACAAATTAAGGCCTAAAAAGGTCTTAAATTGGAGCAGAATGTTTAAAGTCGTGGCATTAAATGTTGAATATCTTCCTCAGTATTTCTGTCTTGTTTTCCATTACAAAGACACATTTAGTGGAGATGCAAAATGAACATATGAAGACTTGTTTTCTGAGAAATGGAGCAAAATTAAGTTTATTCTGAGAACAAGAATGAATATCTGTCAGTGGAGAATGAAAACTGAGTTAAGTTGATTTTTCTAAGCCAGCTGGCAGATATTTGTTCTTGTTTTAGTCATAAACTCTTAATTTTGATCGGTTTCTCAAGACAATTTATTAAGACATTATTGAGGTCTGTAGGAAACATTAACATTTTCTTTCTTAAATTTCCTTGGTCTTAAAAACGTTGAAACTTCATACATGTGGCTGAGAATTGAACAAATAGCTGTAATCTGGCTCAGATGAAGACACGAATCGTGTCTTTATGGTGTTTTTCTGCCGATTAAGAGATTAAACAAGACTTCTTCATCACTCGTATGGTTGTGGAAAGCAAAAATGAAACAAAATGCAAGATATTTTCTGAGAAATTCCAGCGAAACAGACACTATTTCTTTGGAACGAGCAGCCCAGAATTAGCAAGAAACAAGTATTAGATTGCATTCAACATATATGTGACTCTGCAGCACAAAAACAGTGTTAAGTCGCTGAGGTATATTTGTAGCAATAGCCAACAATACATTGTATGGGTCACAATCATACATTTTTCTTTTATGCCAAAAATCATTAGGATATTAAGTAAAGATCATGTTCCATGAAGATATTTTGTACATTTAATACCCTAAATATATACAAACTTTGTAATATGCATTGCTAAGAACTTCATTTGAACAACTTTAAAGACGATTTTCTCAATATTTAGATTTTTTTGCACCCTCAGATTCCAGATTTTCAAATATTGTTGTATCCTAACAAACCATACATCAATGGAAAGCTTATTTATCCAGTTTTATTCAGATGATGCATAAATCTCAATTTTGAAAAATTGACACTTAAGACTGGTTTTGTGTTCCAGGGTCACATATGATAAAAATAATGAAAGCTACAGTATAAACATGCTCAACGCTTTCTTCCAGACGTCCAAACCCAGAGCTGAAGGCCCACATCCGGAGCCGTCGAACAAACACAGCGGTAAGTTGAGAAATGATGGGAGATGTCTGTACTTGAATGCATTTGCAGACTCGTTGCGTAAGGTGAGGTTATTCTGAAACTCATTTGTCAACCTGCTGAGTTTCTTCTTTCTGAAAGTTTGCCAAACAAAACAATGGGCTACTGAAAAACCTCTGTGTCCTCTTTTCTCGGTGTCATTATTTTCTAACACACGCACATGTTGTTTCAAACTCGTATGGCTTTCTTCTGTAAAACAAAAAAGGAAAAGGAAAAAGGAAGTGCCATAAAGTATCATAAACAGTCCTTTTATGCTATTAAATTTAAATCCCTGAATTTTAAATTGTTAGTCACTGAATATCATTAAAAACCAAATCAAATGGGCTTCAGGAATTTGAATATATCAACTAAAAAAATTTAACTATTGCACCGTTCACACATTAAACATAATTTAAAGTGCAAACTCAAAAGTAATGTTGGAAATATTGTCTAATCCATAAAATATATCTTTCTTGGGGGAAAAAAAAATCCAGCTTTATTTTCTATATACGCTATAACATTAATAATACCAAACATTAATCTATTTAAATGCTCTTGAATTATCATTTATACATGGAGTAAACTACAATTACAGGTATTTATTAAGTATATGTTTCTGTAAAATTGATATTTACATTGCAGCAGGGTTATTATAGTTACCTAAAACTAAAATTAGAACCATACAAAGCATTTTTGTGACTTGAAATGAAATAAAACATTAAAAACTAATTTCAACATTTAATTTAGTGCACTACAATATCAAACTAAAACTGAAATAAAAATTATAGACGTACAAGAAAAACATAAAATACTAAAAATGACAAAAACACAACAACAAAAGTACTAAAAATTAAAAATGTATCAGAAAATATAAAAGCTGGTTTCAACTGATAATAGTATTTCCAAAACGCAATCAAAATTGCTGTCAAAAATGTGTCTGTTTGTATTCGTGTTAATTGATTAAACGATTAATTCGAAGGAAAATCAATTATGAAGATCTCTAAAAAAGTGCATGCTTAATGTGAACGTATGAATGAGGTCTGAGATGACAGAATTGGCAATTTTAGCTGAATTATTTCTTTCAAATTCTGTATTATGTCTGAATATAATGGTCTGTTGTGGTCTTTTTCTCTTCCTCTGATTTTCTATTAACACCTCAGCGATGTCTGGAAAGAGTAAGAGTAAGGGAAACTGGAAGCCGCTGACCAAATCTTCCCTGCTGGCTCTGGAGAACATGCTCGGTTTGTCCATGCTGTGAGTAACGTGTTACGCAATAATTACACGTGTGTGCAGATTGCTTCATCATCACGCTCTGAGTGTGATGTTTTTGCATGCTTTTGATTCAGGTCTGTACTGGCATTGAAAAGCAAAGAAAAAGAAGAATCGCAGAAGCATCTCAACCTCCTCAAAGATCAGTAAGAGACATTCTGCCAAACATCTCCTTTTGTTCTTCCACAGCATCTCAGGCGCCGAACTCTGTTTTCGTAGGTTCCTGGTTAAGTGTGCACAGCTTTCTGTTCCTCCGAGGAGGCATGGAGACATTATGCACGTGTCCCATCAGTTCAAAGCAGAGAGGACGAAGTCCGAGCACGGCAGGAAGACGCTTGAGGCTCTAGAGGTGATGACAGAAAGTCTTAAAACGTCTTAATGTACAAGAAAGTCTTAATTATGAATTATAAAGCGGATAGTTCCGGTGCTTGATTCTGATTGGCTGAGCCGCGTTCGAAGCTGTTGTAAATGACTCTACAAAGTAACATACACCTTTGTTTATGTTTGTGTGTTGCTCGGCAACCACTTTGTTGCAACCACAACTGTTTCTGAGGAGCTACATTGTTTGGTGGAAGAATACTGTTTTTATTAATATCATTACACTTTATTTGCTCTGTTTTATTTTGTGAAACCTTACTACGTATATGGAATAACCGTTTTATAAAAGCAATAATCCCCGTGAAGCCGTGGTTTACAGTGAATTTACCTAACAATGCCCCTTAGCTGTTATAAATTCACTGTAAACCACGGCTTCACGGGGATTATTGCTTTATTCAAGAGGTCTTAAATTTGGGGACGACCAGATTTGCGCTATGGCTGACGATTAAACTTCAAAAGGCTGTGTTTTCATTAAATATGATTTCATTAAATTAATAGACAGTTATATTTCTACTGCTCCGACTGAGAAAGAATGTGCATTTCCAATAAGCCTGTTGTTTTTGTTCAGACCAATGCAAAAATCGACCCACGTTTTTACCCTGCAAACATATGTGAACTGGTGGATCGATAAGAAGATAATGCATTATAAACATCTAAACCGTAAAATGTATTTATATGTTATAGAATTTATTGATAATAATTGTTTGATGTAATAATGAATACTCTTGACTCATTCATTTTCTTAAAAATGGTTTAAAGGCTGAAATGTGAAGTGTATAATTTTATAAAACTAAAAATGTACAGTTTAATATGTTACTATAGACATATGTTACTATAGACACGCTCATATGTAGAGTTGGGTATCGAAAACCGGTTCCAGATTTCTAAGAACCGGGTATTCGATAAGACGCGTGCATTTCGTGCATTTTAATGTGATTTAAAACTGTTTAAGTGCAGGAACGGAAAGAGCTTGCGCCTTGTTTGCGTGCAGCAAATGAAAAGAAAACTATGCAGTGTTTTTAAACTTTTAATTACAGTTTCTGAAATTTGGTTCAGCTGGATTTATTTATGCTATTGCTAATTGATTTGTTGGTTCCTATTTTATTACTGACTGTTTACTTGTCTTTAACACTTTAATATTTGAAATTTATATTAGTCTATGGTGGTATTTTTGTTGAAAGCATAGGCAAAAGTTCCTCTTATAGGCCTAAGTGTTCTGTAGGCTGTTGGTTTTTTCTCATTTTATTCAGCTGCAACAGAATGCTTTGCAAAAAGACACAATAAATGTTGGACATTTAAAAGTTTGACTTTTTTTTATTTTATTGGAATCGAAACTAGGAATCGATAAAATTCTAACAATACCCAACCCTACTCAAATGGTATTATAAAGCAATAATCCCCGTGAAGCCGTGGTTTACAGTGAATTTATAACAGCTAAGGGGCGTTGTTAGGTAAATTCACTGTAAACCACGGCTTCTTGGGGATTATTGCTTTTATAAAACGGTTATTCCATATACGTAGTAAGGTTTCACAAAATAAAACAGAGCAAATAAAGTGTAATGATATTAATAAAAACAGTATTCTTCCACCAAACAATGTAGCTCCTCAGAAACAGTTGTGGTTGCTACAAAGTGGTTGCCGAGCAACACACAAACGTAAACAAAGGTGTATGTTACTTTGTAGCGTCATTTACAACAGCTTCGAACGCGGCTCAGCCAATCAGAATCAAGGACCGGAACTCTCCGCTTTATACATTTTATTTGTGCAGGTCTTAAATTTGAGCTTAAAAATCCTGCAGAAAGCCTGGATGAACGAGCATGAATTAAGATGATCAGCTGTTCGTGACACAACCGCTCATTAACCCTTTGTGTGTTTAGGAGAACATGAGTTCGATTGTTAGCACTCTGGAGGTGATGGAGGTGCGGATGGATGGTTTGGAGGAGAAATGCAGGATAATGAGACGCAAACTAGAAGAGGAAGAGGACAAGGCACATGAGGTTCATACAGATTTGATAGTTTCACTTGAACAGCCAGAGACAGTTTAATCCTGGTGTTTGACTCTGATCTGTTCCAGTTTCTGCAGCTGTCAGAACAGACGGTCCTGCGTCTTCCCGCTTTACCGTCTCTACAGCCGACACTACAGGTACATCACACTATGCTTCCGGTCAAATTAATCCGATAACTACAGTCGAGATTACTCGCTTAACTTTGAAGAAGTCTGAAAATCTGGAATCTGAGGGCGCAAAAAAAATCAAAATATTGAGAAAATCATCTTTAAAGTTGTCCAAATTAAGTTCTTAGCAATGCATATTACTAATCAAAAATTA
>NW_015546040.1:1242426-1260393 GCF_001515605.1 Sinocyclocheilus anshuiensis | reverse complement strand
ATTTACAAAATATCTTCATGGAACATGATCTTTACTTAATATCCTAATGATTTTTGGTATAAAAGAAAAATCTATAATTTTGAGCCATACAATGTATTGTTGGCTATTGCTACAAATATCCCCCAGCGACTTAACACTGCTTTTGTGCTCCAGGCTCACAGATGAGGTTTTAGAACGTTTTTGTTCATAGGGCTTAAGTTTGTTTGCATTATAAATGTATTTCTTTGACAGTTAAGCAATTTTCACATTACTGTAACGCATTAATTTACAATTATTTATTTGTTAGTATTTATTTACTATAGAAGTCCATTTCTACCACGGAATAAAATAAATAAAATTTTTAGTGCTGTCAAATGATTAATCGTGATTAAAGATTAAAGTTTTTGTTTACATAATATATGTGTGTATACTGTGTATATATAAAGACACACATACAGCATATATTTTGAAAATATTTACATGTATTTACGTGTATATATTTAAATTCATATAAATTATATCATATATAAATATATTAAATATATAAACTTAACATATTTTTCTTAAATATATCCATGCATGTGTGTGTGTATTTATATGTACAAATATACACAGTACACACACATATGTAAACAAAAACGTTTATTTTGGGTGC
Source organism: Sinocyclocheilus anshuiensis (assembly GCF_001515605.1). Taxonomy (NCBI): domain Eukaryota; kingdom Metazoa; phylum Chordata; class Actinopteri; order Cypriniformes; family Cyprinidae; genus Sinocyclocheilus; species Sinocyclocheilus anshuiensis. The sequence continues at coordinate 1,259,759 of NW_015546040.1, read as the reverse complement.
GATTAATCGCGATTAATCGTTTGACGGCACTAACAAATTTGAGCATTTTTATCTCACAATTCTGACTTGTTTATTGCAGTTACAAGTTTATGTCTTTCAGTTCTGACTTTTTGTTAACACCATGGAATAAAAAAATAAAAATGGTAAAGTTGTGACTTTTTATCTTACAATTCAGACTTTTTTTCCTTTGCAATTATGAGTTCATATCTTGGACTTTATATTGTAAGCACGCAATTTGCAGTTGTGACTTTTTTTTACAAAATTGTGAATTTATAATGCAATTCTGCTTTAGTTGCAAGAGTTTATATCTTGCATTTTAGACTTTATTTCTCAGAATTACTTGTTATAAATGTAGAATTGTGAGTTTATAACTCAATTCTGCATTTATATCTCTTATTTCTGAGATTACGTCTCACATTTTGAACTTTTTTTCTCAGAATTGCAAGGAAAACGTTTTAATTGTGACATTAAAAAGTCTATTACCTTTTCCATTTTTTTATTCCCGTGGTGGAAATGGGATTCTATTGTTTGCTGCTTTAATGCTGATTTCAATTAAAACAACAAAACGTTGTATTACAGAAATGTGAGACTAATGAAAAACATTAGACATCACAGGTTTGTTGCATTGCATTGAGTTTGGGTGAAGTGGGACATAGAAAAGATAACCTATGAGTTGTTTTGTTCATTTGGTTGCGATTTGAGTAATATCAATCTTGATTTTATCGCTTTGGGATTCACTTTTGGTTTTATCACTATGACCAAAAGTAGTGTTTTGAATTATAGTGTCACTGTTAATCAATGAAACGGTACTGACAAGTTAGCCTTAAAAGCCTTAATGCTTAGTTTGTGGTTAATGAATCAGCCGAGTGAAGCTTAGAAACCTTTGTGAGTCATTTGTTTCGAATCAATAGTTCGGAGCGCGTATTAAACCGCCAAAGTCACGTGATTTCAGTAAACGAGGCTTCGTAACGTCACAACTGTTTCAAAATGTATCATGTTTCAAAACATCAGTGGTTCGTATTCCTCAATGGTATTTAATGATTTGCTAATTGCATTTAAACTAATAACTTAAATAAAATGCTTACAATGGGTTTGTATGCATGTTATTTCTTTGGACTGAGTTTTTGTTGTAGTTACACAGTTTTGACCAGCAGGCGTCGCCAGCGTGTGGCGTTTCGAATGCTTCGAAACAGCGAATCCTGTTTGTTCAATTTATTCAAAGATTCGAAAAGGTACGTTTCTGACCTTCGCATAGGTTAAATCCTGCTTAGCTTCATGCACGCTATGCGATTGAATTTATTTTTTACATTTGTTGCTCTTAGCAATAAATAAATGACCGCTAAAAATGCTGGTAGTTTTTAAGGTGTTACGAATCACAATGACGCTGTTGTGTTCACACACATACAGTGATGTTCAGTGGGGTCACACTGTAAATCTGTTATTCAAAATGTAATTTAAACAATAAAATAAACTAACTTTGGATTTTGAAAAGTTTAAAAAAACAATTAATTAAAAAATGCTTCGGAAATGTTTAAGAATCTGCATTATTTGTATGATAATCAAATACAGATTTTTATCTGAACATTTAAAAATTATGTGCTGTATAAATACAGCATGGATATAATTGGCGTATTGGCACAGTGCTTAACCAGAAAAATTAAAAATGGCTTGCCGACCCCTGCTTATAGCGTGTAAAGAACTAAAATCGCATGTTGAGAAACTTGCCTTCACCTTATATGGAACATTAACAGAGTTATACAGACAGACTTGATGCAATGCTTTCAGGAAAAGTGGTTTCAACACCTACTTTTTGGAAATGTTGTGCAAGTGATTCACAATATGCTTTTGTTAATTGCAACAATTGTGTGACTGGGATCCAAAATGAATGGTTGTTTTTAGGCGTAATTGCAGCTTAAATCAGGTCAAGCAGGTCGTTTTGTTTTGAAGCGTTTGCTGAATTTCCAGGGTTTCTGCAGGTCTTACTTTTTCCACAAATTAGGGCCTTAAAAGCTTTTAAATCATAGCAGAAAGTCTTAAATTCATGACGTCAATAAAGGCAACAAATGTTGGATTCACTGTAAAAAAAAAATTTCTCTTGCTTTTCAATATAAATATTTAAACGTCCTTAAATCAAGATGCATTTACTTAAGTTGCAAAATGAAGATAAGATTAATCTGGTTTTCTGAGCAAAATGAAGTGACTTTATGCTTAAAACATTTCTGTCATTTGTGAAGGACAACCTGTTTTCCCTTTGAATTAAGATTTTTCGGACTCAATTGACTGATGTTTGTTCTTGTTTTAATCAACTCATCAACTCACTTAATTTTAATAAAATTGTGTCCCTGCAGCACAAAAGCAGTCATAAGTCGCTGGGGTATATTTGTAGCAATAGCGAACAATACATTGTATGGGTCAAAATTATACATTTTTCTTTTATGCCAAAAATCATTAGGATATTAAGTAAAGATCATGTTCCAAGAAGATATTTTGTAAATCTCCTACCGTAAATATATCAAAACTTAATTTTTGATTAGTAATACGCATAGCAAAGAACTTCCTTTGGACAACTTTAAAGATGATTTTCTCAATATTTAGATTTTTTTGCACCCTCAGATTCCAGATTTTCAATTATCGTCCTATCCTAACAAACCATACATCAATGGAAAGCTTATTTATTCAGCTTTCAGATGATGCATAAATCTCAATTTCAGAAAAATTGACCCTTATGGCTGTTTTTGTGCTCCAGGGTCACGTTTCTCAGAAGACAAGACTTCTAATCTAAAATACTAAAAAATATCTTAAAAAAAAAACAACCAAAATACATCACTTTTCTGCAGTGTGCATCAAAATTATTTCCATATCTAGTATTCGAGAAGCTGGTTTTTGTTAAATTAATTACAAAGTAATGGAGGTCTATTGAAAGTTGTGTTTTCAAACTGAAGTGTTGCGAACTTATGAGACTGATGCATTGCTTTCCTTTCAATTTATTCATGAGATCTCTTTACTTGGTCTTCAAAAGGACCTCCATGAACCGTGATTTACTGACTCCCGTGTGTTTGGTCCTCCAGGAGCACCTCATGAAGATCGTCCCCAATCCGCCGGCGGTGGTTCGAGCGCTTCAGAAGGCCCCTGTCCTCGAGGATGTGAGGGCCTTTCTGGAGCTCGCACATAAACAGGTGGATGCAGTGCAAGCAGCTCATAGAGACACAGCCCTGGACTGACTAAACTTTACACGCAGACGACGGCTGATAAACAAAATAACTGCTTGTTTATTTGAAAATGACAAGTTTGCATTGAGAACTAGACACAGAAATGACATTCCTTTCATGCATTAATGCTGCAATATCAAGCGCTGGAATTCAGTTTGCACTTTCAGTTTGAAAACTTTCTATGTAAGGTACATTACTACTGCATAATAGTAGTTATGCTAAATTTAAGCCTTAAATTACCAGAAAGCCTTTAATTTGCTCTTAAGTTCCTAAAATGCAAGTGCTACAATGCAACGCAATTAAATCCTAGATTAAAACAATCATATCAGTTACAGAATGGCTCTTATTTTAAATGTTTTGGTAATAATCTGGGTGAAAACTTTCTATGTACACTTTCAGGAAAAAAAGGTACAAAAGCTGTGACTGGGGGGGCGGCACCTCTTCAGAAGATACACATTTGTACCTAAAAAGTCCATATTGGTACCAAATTAGTACCTAAAGTGTACATATTAGTATCTAAGGATGCGTTCACACTTGTAAAAAACAACCAAACATGACAAGTGTGAACACACAAAAGGTGTTCAATACAAAGTGAACCTTTTGAAAGTGCACCGCCACAGTGACAGCTTTTGTACCTTTTTTTTTTTCCTGAGAGTCTAGGGCACATTTCTTTTGCATAATATAAGAACATTCTTTATGCTTAATTTAAGCCTGAAATGACCAGCCTTTAGTCACAGGAAGGAAAGCCTTGCATTTGCTGTTAAGTTCCTTAAATACAATGCATCACAATTAAATCCAAGAGATTGTTTTGGTAATAATCTGGGTGAAAACTTTCTATGTACACTCAGGAAAAAAAGGTACAAAAGCTGTGACTGGGGGGGCGGTACCTCTTCAGAAGGTACACATTTGTACCTAAAAAGTCAATATTGTTACCAAATTAGTACCTAAAGTGTACATAATAGTATCTAAAAGGTACAAAAGTGCACCGCCACAGTGACCGCTTTTGTACCTTTTTTTTTTCCTGAGCGTGTAGGGCACATTTCTTTTGCATAATATAAGAGAAAATTCTTTATGCTTAATTTAAGCCTGAAATGACCCGCCTTTAGTTACAGAAAGGAAAGCCTTGCATTAGGGGTTAAGTTAAGTTCCTTGAATGCAATGCATCACAATTAAATCCAAGATTAAAACTTGAAGCCTCAGTCGATCGCTCGAGATGCTGTGCGTGTTTTCTGCTTGTAGTCAGTGTTCTTCATTTGTCTGGAATCTCGATCTCGGATCCTAAAACTCAGAGTCTCTTCTTCGCAACGACTTTCTTCGCAAAGACTCCGACAGCTCCTCGTTGAAGACGCGCTCGATCGTCGAGACCAGCGAGGCGCGAACCGTGCGGCCGAGTCCGCGAGCCGCGAACACATACAAGACGGGGTTGAGCGCGCTTTTTATGTAAACCAGAAACAGCGCCACGTACGCCGCGCCAATCGCTCCTTCTTTGACCTTCTTCCAGTCGGGCCGATCGTGAGAAAAGGCCCTCAGAAAGCGGCAGGTGAAGTACGGCACCCAGCAGGTGAGGAAGAGGAGCATGGTGAGGAAGAGTACGCGATAGAGACGGGTCAGACGGTGGGTTGTGTAACCCGGTCCGGATGGCGAGGTTGGGGAAGACATTGTGCTCTCGGCTTTCTTTGCGCAAAATATCACGGCGATATTGCACGACAAGAAGATCACCAAAGGTAGCAAGAATCCCGCCACGGTCTCCAACACATTTAAGGCTTGCCCTACTCCCAAATCGCTTTCAATGCAAGCCTCACGGTTTGCCCAGAGAATGACTTTGGCTGTTTCGATGTATGGAGCGGCGAAAACAGCCGCCAACACCCATATTGCGGCGCAAGCCAGTGGCACGACCCAACGAGGGCGTCTCAATCGAGCCCAAACTGGTCTGAGGAGACACAAGCAGCGCTCCACCGCGACGGCGCACAGCAAGAACGCGCTCGCGTACAATCCCAGGCATCGCAAATAAATCACCAGCTTGCACACAGGCTCCCCCAACGTCCAAGTGAAGTGGTTCGCTAAGTAGGGTAGCATCAGCGGCGTCCGCAACAGCAGCACCAAATCCGCCAGCGCCAGGTTCACCACGTAGATCCGGAAGTTGTCGGCGCTCTGCGTTTTGCAGGTCACTCCTCTGTTGCGGCACCAAACTCGAACCCCCAGCGCCCAGACCACCAGAGCGTTTAGAGAGACGCCTACGATGAAGATCATCATGGTCACCGCCATCTGCAGCACGCGCATGCCCTCGCTGGGGTACACGGTGGAGTTGGTGTGGTTGGAGGTGTCCGGAGCTGGGGTAGACATTGGGTCTCTGTGGAAATACAGGGGAAAATTCACATCAGTGTTCATTTAGACAGCACATTTTAGTTTTAGTTTTAAGCCCTATTCGGACCGCAATTGTGACCCTGGAGCACAAAACCAGCCATAAGGGTCAATTTTTTTAAATTGAGATGTATACATCATCTGAAAGCTGAATAAATAATCTTTCCATTGATGTATGGTTTGTTAGGATAGGACAATATTTGAAAATCTGGACTCTGAGGGTGCAAAAAAATCTAAATATTGAGAAAATCGCCTTTAAAGTTGTCCAAATGAAGTTCTTAGCAATGCATATTACTAATCAAAAATTAAGTTTTGATATATTTACGGTAGGAAATTTACAAAATATCATTACTTAATATCCTAATGATTTTTGGCATAAAAGAAAAATGTATAATTTTGACCCATACAATGTATTATTGGCTATTGCTACAAATATACCCCGGCGACTTAAGACTGCTTTTGTGCTCCAGGGTCACAGTTGTTTATCATATGGATGTCTGTAGAAATACATTTACATATCACCTCTAAACTCATGGATTCGGATGGCGATTTATTCACAATGGAGAAGCGAGTTCTGTGTTCCTACGAACCCGGGAACTTATTTAAATCTTCTGTTTAAAAATAGACGCACTATAATTGTATATAATTATACGTGGCATAGTTTATATATACAGTGGGTACGGAAAGTATTCTTAATGGCATCTTTTTTTTATGACTGAAGGCCAGTATCAATGATACCAATAATACTGATGTCTCTATAAAATTGCCCCCCCCCATATTTGTAAATGTCATATTTACCCGTGTCCTTCAGCAGAAATATACAGAAATTGAAATTGAAGTTATCAAAAACTAAATTCTAAATTAAATATGGATGAATCCTTAAAGCTATAAAAGTTATTTTTTCCTCTTTTTTTTTTCTTTGTCCTTTGATGAACAGACATCACAGCAGCTGGTTATTAGGTTGTTTTGGCTGCTATTACTTTAAGAGCTGCTGCTGAACGTGACGCGGATCTAACACGCATCGTATTTTCTCTCAACTCTTTTTACCTTTTCTGACCCACTTCAGGTCTTAAAGTCTCTATTAATGAGCTGACGAGTTCAGTCGGGTGTGTTAGATGAGAGAGACCGTTCTTAAATGTGACTCATATAAAATATATTACATGCATGCTCAGTTTTAAGGCAGCTTTAGTCGCCTTTTTGTAACTTCATGACTTAACTGACCATGACACCGCATGCACGTCGTTTATTTCGCAATTTGATATGAAATGATAAAGGCTACAGCGTGCGCCGCTGCCTTTGTGCGTGCAATTGAAGAGTACACGCTTTGAGCACAGTACCGTTTTTAAATGTACTTTTGTCAAGAGAAAAAGTGACAGAAGCAGTAGTTGTGAGTGGAGTGGCCAACCCTAGCTCCGCCCCTGCGTTAATTGCATTAAATATTTTTAACACGTTAAACTGAAAAAATTAATCGCCTGCATTATTTTGACACCACTAATATATATCTTGGAGAAAACTTCTATTAACCTGGTAATATGAATGATATTAAGATTTGAACATGCAATATTGATACAACTCCTGTGTCTTTATCTCAAAATTAAATAAAACCACTTCTCATAAAGAAACAAGAACATGGTCCTCTTTCCAATGAAATATCAATGGTTATATAATATGCATTCTTTACAACAACTTTCATACAGCATCCTTCATTCTTCAATCCTTATTAGGGCTACTAAAGTGCTGTGAGTGATTTTCTCTCTTTGTTTTGTTGATTCATTAACAATAGGGACACAGACAACAGTAACTAAATGAGGCTGCTGCCCCTTTAAATCTATAACTACTGTATATTAAAACTATCAATATACTGGCGATATTCTCCCAACAGTTTATATTCATTTAAGACGTAACCATGAATACTCGTCAAATCTGTCAGTAGATTTTCTGAATTATTATTTTTTTCATTCTAAGAGTTTTTATTTTGTGATCGTCTGTGAAAAAAAATGTTGTTGACGAAAATTATGATGCATATTTTTTTTGTCAGCGAAACGTGTGCAGTCTGCTGGAAAACACGCGGTGCATGTTCATGGAAAGCATTTCGTTATGCTTGAGAAACACATCTATATGTTCTCTGGCGATAAAATAAAGGAAGTTGCATGCAGTTTCCTCTTTTCAGAAACATTATGAAATGCTTTTTCAATGAAATCAAGTATGGCCTTGTCACAATACTTTCTGCATTATTTAAACTAGGTGCTATATGAATAAAAACACACTTTAGGTCACCAGATGTCATTTAGGACATGCATGCATTTCTGCTGGAAGGCGAAGACTCAACTTGCATGTTCTGCAAGACTTTCCATTAAACATGCTTTATTAGACTCTCCTGGTTTTAATGCAACTAGGCAACATTTTTATTCAATATAAGGTCCAATTCTCGCTATTAACAGACTTTTGCTTCACTAAACTAATTTGCTGCTTATTAATAATAAGGTAGTTGTTAAGTTTAGGTATTTAGGATGTAGAATAAATGCTTTATAAGTACTAATAAACAAGCAATATGATAATAACAGGCATGCTAATAAGCAACTGAGAATTGGTCCTTATACTAAAGTGTTACCTTTTTTAATAGTTTATATTTTTATAGTTACTGTATATATATTTCGTAACTCGTTTCTTGCCATGAAAGTAGCCTCAGTTGCTGACATGGCATTAAAAACTACACTACTGCTACTAAAATACACTGTAAGGGAGCACAAACATTGTGCGGTTGCATAAACACAACCACAATCTTAAAGGGACAGTTCACCTAAAAATGAAAGTTCTGTCATTTACTCACACTTACATCGTTCCAATCCTGTACGAGTTTTTTCCTTCTGCTCAACACAAAAGTAATTGTTCAACAGAAGAAAGAATCTCATGTAGGTTTGGGAACGATACAAGTGTGAGTAAATGATGACAGAACTTTAATTTTTGGGTGAACTGTCCCTTTAAGACTTAACTTGGAGTTTGACTTTAGTTTGACCAACTCGCAGTTAACCGAGGGTTAATCAGTCTGTCTTTTCAGACCAGTCTACATTATGTAACCGACTTATAAAAGTCGTGACCAGTCTTAAAGAAAAACTTGTAAGACTAGTCTAAGCAGTCTGTGCAACCGCCCACAGATTAAAATGGTGTAGAAATGTAAAAATAATAAACATAGTGATGTGCTCAAACCTCTAAACAAAATAAGATATTTTGAAGAATTTTGGTAACCAAACAGTTGCTGGTAGCCAAAATACAATGGAAGTCAATGCCTACCCTAGTGAAAAAATACTAAAATGTATTTGAAATCCATTTATTTTGTGTAGTATTGATAAATTGGAACGACTCATTTTGTACTTAATGCACTTTAATTGTGCTCAAGTCCTACTAAAGATAAGTATATTTGATTGTGCTAAAGTGGAACTATTGGAAGGTACACTTGAAATATCTTGCATTTTAAAGACTGATATTATACAGAGATCATACAATCCTCATCAAAAGAGACATTAAAACACATTTTAGACATAATATTAAGAAATATGCATTTAAAGTTCAATTATAATTTAATAGCTGTAAGTCTTAAGTGATATGTCAATAATGGATTTGAAGTAGAAATAAATGTATTTTAAATAAATTACTTTTTTTTTTTTCTTTTTTTTTTTAGGGTATGGTCAACATTTTTCAGAATATCTTCTTTTGTGTTCAACAGAATAAAGAAACTCATTCATGTTTGGAACAACTTGAGGGTGACCCTGCAGCACAAAATCAGTCTTAAGTCGCTGGGATATATTTGTAGCAATAGCCAACAATACATTGTATGGGTCAAAATTAGACATTTCTCTTTTATGCCAAAAATCATTAGGATATTAAGTAAAGATCATGTTCCATGAAGATATTTTGTAAATTTCCTACCGTAAATATATCAAAACTTAATTTTTGATTAGTAATATGCATTGCCAAGAACTTCATTTGGACAACTTTAAAGATGATTTTCTCAATATTTAGATTTTTTTGCACCCTCAGATTCCAGATTTTCAAATAGTTGCATCTCAGCCAAATATTGTCCTATCCTAACAAACCATACATCAATGGAGAGCTTATTTATTCAGCTTTCAGATGATGCATACATCTCAATTTAGAAAAATTTACACTTAAGACTGGTTTTGCGCTCCAGGGTCACAATGTAAGTTTTTAGATGCACTGTCCCTTTAAATGCTAAAGTTGCATAAGTGCAGCATGTGAGTTGCAAACATGAATGATTCTGCAGCTCATCTGAGAGTGACCAGATGCACAATTTTTACTTGTTTGACCAGAATACAGGCGAAAAATCCCATATCTAGAGACCTGATAGGGGACTCTTTTGATACAGAATTACCTCATCAGTGCTTTATCAGTGACTGAACACCTTTGCAGTGCACTAGCAGATACAGGTGAAGTTTAGAGGTCATGCGACGTGATGCTGTGCGTGTTCCTAGGAACAGTGAGTCGCAGGAATGTTAACTTTATCACCTGAAGGCGTAGCATTATTTCACCCAAAGCTGTCCTCCCATTCACAACCTGTTTACACACATCCATAACGCATTCCTGGTATGCGAACACACCTACAGCGCTGCTCATCTAGAACACGTTTGCTCCACGAGAGCCTTTCAGCGAACTTAAATTCTCTGACACGAATGATTTTGTGCTTATTAATTTAGAGTCTAACAGATTAGTTATAGTTGAGATTTATTAGTGTGTCTTACCTTCTTACAAGGCTGTGGTCGACTTGCATGCATTGACTCCGAGAGCTTTAGATCTGAGAGCTTTGGCGCTGATGGAGTGTAAAAACTCACCGGGGGAGTGTTTCTGTGCTTTAACCTATCAGTGGGAGGGTTTAAGCTTGACTCTGCCTTTCGATTTGATTGCAACATTAATGGACAGCATGAAACTACAATCTAAATATAGTTTGCTGCACTGATTTACTGACTTTGTTTATTGCATATGCAGTTCAGAAAATGTGAATACTTCATGAGGTCTAGGCTCAGTTGAGTGCAGAGGTATTTTTTAAAATTATACTATCTTTGACAACTTACCAACATATTAGAATTTAATTATTTATTTATTTTGAAGACAATATGAGCAGCGTTTGCTCATGTAAACTTGTTGAAAACTTCTGTGCGAATCCTCCAGTGTTATTTTAGTATCATTAAGATACTATTATAGTCTTTACAAACAATATATATATTTATATAACAATTTTAGTTAAAGTTTTAGTCATTTTTGTTTTGTTTTTTTAAAATGTCATAGTTTTTCATTTGGTTTTTAGTTATTTTATTTTATAATTATTTTTCTTTCTTTCTTTTGCATTTTATTTCCTTTAACGTTAATTTCAAACAATTACATTTTCTTTTTCTGTGATTTTCTGTAAAATAAGTTTTTATTTTGGTTTTAGTTAATTTATTAATTTTTATTAATTTTTATTTTGTTTATTTTTTTGTTGTCTTGACAATAAAAAAAAGTAAAATTATTTTATTTTTTTACATTTTTTACGTTAACGTTCATTTCAAATAATACAATTTTCTTTTTCTGATTTTAGTTAGCTATATTTTTCATTTTATTTTTAATTAAAGTTTTAGTCATTTTTGTTGTGTTTTTGTCATTTTCTTGTAATATAGTTTTTATTTTGGTTTTAGTTAATTTATTACATTTTTATTTATTATATATTTATTTTGTTTTGTTGTCTTGACAATTTTTTTTAATAATTTTACTTTTTACTTTATTTTATATTTTATTTCCTTAAACGTTCATTTCTAATAATTACATTTTATTTTTTTCTGATTTTAGTTAGCTATTTTTTCATTTTATTTTGAATTAAAGTTTTAGTAATTTTTGTTGTTTTTGTCATTTTCTTGTAATATAGTTTTTATTTTGGTTTTAATTCATTCATTTAATTTTTATTTATTTTATATTGTTATCTTGACAAAAACATGATACTTATTTGGTCAAATTACATGTTTTTGTGATATATGCTTTGTTTGAAATTCTTCATACTTCTTGTAGCGTGACACACCTGCTCCGACGTGGCGATTAAAGGCAATTTTTTTCCCGAAAACCACCATATCCATCCGCAAAAATTGCCGAAGTACAGCTGACGTAAAAGAGCAAAAAATATTTGTAATGCTTGTTCAAATTACTTGGTTAAAAGGAGCAGAAACAACAAAAAAAAATTTTTTTTTTTTTTTTTTTTTTTTTTTTACATTTTATTTCCATTAACGTTAACGTTTAACAAGACGCATGATTTGAGGAATCAAAGAGAACAAACGCTGTGCTACAAGTTACTGATGTTTAATACAAACCCATAACCCTAACTACAGTAGTCAACATTTGAAGTGGATCAAAACCTTCATCTAAAGCCTAAAACCAAAATGCGTTCTCGTCTTAGAGCAACTTTGATGAACTTGTTTGATCCACTTCAAATGTTGACTACTGTATATGCAATATTAACAGTGATTCTTACCTTAGCGGACGCTACTATTAAGGCAGTGAGGTCTCATTTATCAGGTGTAAACTGAGCTGAAACTAGCAGAGGCTTGTCTGCGTTCTGTCCGTTTCTCGTAAGTGTTGAAGTGTGAGACATCGTGAGCTCAGTACGACTGAAACTTCCTTATCAATCAACCACGAGATCAGACTCAGCTGTTTTCAGATATGTTGAGTTTGACTGATGGCATCAAACTCCTGTGGCTTGTTCATTTTTCTCACTTGCTGTGAGAATGGAGTTCTTCGTTGTTCTCATGTAAATTTGGTGTTTCCAATCAAGTCCACAGTATACATGGGTCAAAGACATTAAGATGTCCGCATCAAAAGAAATGAACAAAAGTGATTTTATGTCCATAGAAAGCACATTAAATGTAACTAAAGTGTCTACTTTTAAGGTTTCAAATACGTTTTTGGAGGATACAATGTTAAAATTAGATTGAAATAATGTTACATTGTCATTCAGTGTAACACAATATTTATGTAAAAATTCAAACAACATGCTTATTCTGACGTGTACATGTTAAAATATATAAAAGAATAAGAGAGCATATTAAATTTTATTGTGTTTTAAATGAGTAAAAAATTATTACTGACAAATGGGCGAAACCTAGGATAGTGGCACATTTAAAAAATGTAAAATTATGACTAATTAGTATTTGGGGTGAAAGTAATTAGTCGTTTAATATGTCATAAATTGATTTTTGTTTGTTGTAAATATGCCTGACAAGATTGTTACACTGAATGACATTTTAGTGGCTCTCTTCTGAAAATCAGGGGAAATGTATGATATTTATTTTTTGCTCAGAAAAACAAAAACAAAATTGCAATTAAATTAAACAAAAAAACTTTTACATTTTTTTGGGAAAAAACAACAATTTAAAGCAGTATTACACTTATTGTTTTTATGCTTAAACCCTTTTTCGTCTTTGACCCACATACTTAATGTTGGTGGAGGAACCTCAGTTTGTGAGTTGTTTTGGGACTGTTTAGGTGGGATATGTTTGTGGTAATTAGTGTCCACAGGCTGTGTATTTGTTACTTTTTTTTATATTAAACCATATTAATCGTTCAATTGATCTGTTGGTTTGAAACACTGAGCCACTGCTTGTCAACAAACACAAGTTTATGCAAAAAAATAAACATGCATAGAAATAATAATGTGACTTAATTTGACTCCCCTGTCATGTCTTCGATCAACATGACTAACAGTTTTATTCTTCAGGACTGTACTAACCGGTGACCAATAGGTCGTTCCATTCGTCACCAGTAGATGGCGCTGCATAAATGAGACCGAAGCACATCAGTCTGTGGAAGTTAATCATGCATCATAATATTATAATTACCACTAAAACAGCTGTTATTACATTAGAAGGTTGGATCTCATTTTGTTTCTTGGCAGGAACACAAACGTTTGTCCTGATCCATTTGGTATATTTCAGGAGGCTTAAATCTAAAGACAGCACTGAATTAACAAAATTAACAGCGTCCTTGTTAGTTCAGGTTAGTTTGGTGTTTGCAGTCGTAGGTTGTGTCTTGTATCGTGTTGTTTTTGCATCGTCACAAACTTCTAGGTTTGGCTACAAAAAGGCTGTTTAACAATGTTGTTGCTCAGAAAAATACATATTTTAATTGTATGGAATTTTACTATATATATTTTTGGCAGTGACATAAATTTTGTGTTTTGCAAAGTTTGCTGCTCCAGTATTTGTAGATTATTTTTCCACATATTTCTATGGTATACTGAAAAACAATGACCAGCATATCATAAGTTTTAAAGGCTTTTATTGGCAAAAAATATATAATGGGTCAATATTTACTGTGTTGACCCTTGTTCTTAATAAGCTCTGCAATTCGCTCTGGCATGCTGGATATCAGCTTCTGGGCCAAATCCTGACTGATGGCGATCCAGTCTTGCCTTATTAGTTCTCAGAGTTGATCACAAGCTTCTGCTTGTCCACTCTAGAGCTGAAGATCTTTGCCCGGACCCGACGGGTTCGGGCTTAATTTGTATCAAAGGTTTTTCAAATTATAACTATATTAATTGAGTCTTAAATGCATAATGTAGACAGAGTATATAGGCTAATGTTGGCATTATTCTTCTATTAAATTTCAGCTGCTATTCACCGTCGTAGAGGCCGGATTGTGGAGAGAAGTGGCGAAGCAAATCCCGCGGAGCCTTTATCTTAATTTCATTATTGCCAAATACCCATCTTAATTTAGAATTGATCTTAATTTAATTTAAGAAAGACTCATTTTTATTGGCGCGTTGGCCTATTTATAGGCTAAGTGTATGCCTAGGCCTATTTAGAGTGCTGAGATGTTACGATGTTACAGAGGACTTATTTTATTTCTTTGTTCCAACTTCCAAGTGGCCTATAGCCTACGTTAGTCATGAATAAATTGTTAAAACATGTATAAATTACTCATTCTTAACAAACGGCAAAAGAGCTGTGTGCGTGCGCACATTTGAATAATGTCGGGCTGTAAACGGGTTCGGGCTTTTAAAAAGCTGTCAATCAAAATGTACTTGTCGGGCTTGGGCCGAATTCTGTCGGGCCTAACTTTTAAGGCCCGATTACAGCTCTAGTCCACTCGCCTTTTGAGGACTGACCACCGGTTCTCTATGGCAGGGGTGTAGATTACTTTTAATATCACGTAAATTCGTCCCCCGCATTTTTTCAGGCAAGTGTTTATGTGATAAAAAAGTGTTTGTAGTATATAAACAAATCATTATTATTGGTTATTGTCCAGCAGTTATCTGATTTCCAAGCCAATTAAAAGCTAGAAATGAGAGAAAAATGAAAGTTGCCTATACACTACCAGTCAAAAGTTTTTGAACAGTAAGATTTTTTACTTATTTACTTATTTTTAATGTTTTTTAAAGAAGTCTCTTCTGTTCACCAAGCCTGCATTTATTTGATCCAAAGCACAGCAAAACAGTAAAATTGAAAGATTTTTACTAGGCTATTTCAAATAACTGTTTTCTATTTGAATATATCTTAAAATTATTTCTTTGATTCGCAGCTGTATTTTCAGCATCATTACTCCAGTCACACGATCCTTCAGAAATCATTCTGATATTCTGATTTGCTGCTCAAAAAACATTAATAATAGTAATAATAATAATAATAATTAAAAAAGGTTTCTCGAGCAGCAAATAAGCATATTAGAATGATTTCTGAAGATCATGTGACACTGAAGACTGGAGTAATGATGCTGAAAATACAGCTGCGAATCAAAGAAATAATTTTAAGATATATTCAAATAGAAAACAGTTATTTGAAATAGTAAAAATATTTCACAACATTACTGCTTTTGCTGTACTTTGGATCAAATAAATGCAGGCTTGGTGAGCAGAAGAGACTTCTTTATAAAACATTAAAAATCTTACTGTTCAAAAACTGTTGACTGGTAGGTTATATAGATTACAGAAATGTTATATTGTAATGTTTTATATATATATAACATTCCTGTCCCCCTCACTTCTGAAACGATGGCTACGCCCCTGCTCTATGGGATTGAGATCCGGGGAGTTGCCTGGCCACGGATGCAAAATTTCAATGTAATGATCTTCGAGCCACTTCTTTATCACTCTTGCTTTGTGACATGCTGCTCCATCATGCTGGAAGATGCACGGATCGTCACCAAACTGCTCATGGATCGTTGGAAGAAGTCGTCGCTCTTGCAGGACGTTCTGATACCATTCTTTAGTCATGGCAGTGTTTTTGGGCAGAATTATGGATTGTTTGGTTTGATTAGCAACCCCACACATGGATGGTCTCAAGATGCTTCACTGTTGGCACGTCACAGGACTTATGTAGTGTTCACCTTTTCTTCTCCGAACAATCGATTTTCCAGATGTCTCAAACAGTCGGAAGGGAGCTTCATCAGAGAAAATTATGAAGAAAGCTTGCTGAGGCACTTGCTGGACACTTTTAAGACGTCCTGAAGACTTATTCACTGCAGTCGAACCTCTCTCTTGAAGCTCTTGATGATCCGGTAAATGGTTCTTTCAGGTGCAATATTCTTTGTAGCAATTTCTTTGCATGTGAGGCCAGTTTGATGCAAAAGCAATGATGGCTGCACGTGTTTCTTTGGAGGTAACCATTGCTAACAAGAACGCAATGATCGGAAGCGCTTCTTCCCTCCATCAGTCTTACTCTTACAATCTATTTAGTGATTCACCTGACTAGTATTCACACTTTCACATGGGCTGCTGATATGTGATATTTGAAAATCTGGAATCTGAGGGTGCAAAAAAAAAACTAAATATTGAGAAAATCATCTTTAAATTTGTCCAAATGAAGTTCTTAGCAATGCATATTATTAATCAAAAGTTACGTTTTGATATATTTACGGTAGGAAATTTACAAAATATATTCATGGAACACTATCTTTACTTAATATCCTAATGATTTTTGGCATAAAAGAAAAATGTATAATTTTGACTCATAATACAATGTATTGTTGGCTATTGCTACAAATATACCCCAGCGACTTAACACTGCTTTTGTGCTGCAGGGACACAAATGATTAGTCAATAAATGTTAGCTGGTCATTTTGTGTCAGGATCAAAAAACAGTGACATTTGTTACATATGCTGTGTTCTGCTAATGCGTGAACTTCATATTATTTGAAGCACACTTGCCGTCCATTAAAGCTTTGTTACTTTTTAAGAAACAAAGTATCAGCTTTAAAATTATGCCAAATTCATAGTGAAATTCAAACAATGAATAAGTTTTTTTGGCGCTCTTTAATGCGGCAGGCGCCTCAGTTCAAGCGGCAAGTGAACCCATTATATCTTTCTCTTTACTACTATAGTACATAATGAACATGAATTAACATCACAACGTAGCCTATTTTGTAAGAAAACCTACAGTACAACTTACTGAAATGTCTCATGTAAAAGCTCATTCAGTGTTTCAAACTGCGAAAACCTGTAAAGCTTGTAAACATTGCAACGTAATAATACATTTACCTCAGAATAACCATTCAGTGTCCATAAGCTCATCAGCTAGAAGAATAACTATAAAGAAGAGCATTTTGCTACATTTATGCGCTATTGGATGTTAATATTTTTACTTAACCTGTTGTCTACATGATTCAACTCCTCCTATACAAAATTGCATTTTACTAATGAAGAAAACAGACTGAATGTGTGAAAGGCATACAGTGCTGTGAAAAGATTTTTGCCTCCTTCCTGTTTTTTTTTTTTTTTTTTTTTTTTTTTCT
>NW_015546040.1:1240440-1241560 GCF_001515605.1 Sinocyclocheilus anshuiensis | reverse complement strand
ATACAATGTATTGTTGGCTATTGCTACAAATATACCCCAGCGACTTAACACTGCTTTTGTGCTGCAGGGACACAAATGATTAGTCAATAAATGTTAGCTGGTCATTTTGTGTCAGGATCAAAAAACAGTGACATTTGTTACATATGCTGTGTTCTGCTAATGCGTGAACTTCATATTATTTGAAGCACACTTGCCGTCCATTAAAGCTTTGTTACTTTTTAAGAAACAAAGTATCAGCTTTAAAATTATGCCAAATTCATAGTGAAATTCAAACAATGAATAAGTTTTTTTGGCGCTCTTTAATGCGGCAGGCGCCTCAGTTCAAGCGGCAAGTGAACCCATTATATCTTTCTCTTTACTACTATAGTACATAATGAACATGAATTAACATCACAACGTAGCCTATTTTGTAAGAAAACCTACAGTACAACTTACTGAAATGTCTCATGTAAAAGCTCATTCAGTGTTTCAAACTGCGAAAACCTGTAAAGCTTGTAAACATTGCAACGTAATAATACATTTACCTCAGAATAACCATTCAGTGTCCATAAGCTCATCAGCTAGAAGAATAACTATAAAGAAGAGCATTTTGCTACATTTATGCGCTATTGGATGTTAATATTTTTACTTAACCTGTTGTCTACATGATTCAACTCCTCCTATACAAAATTGCATTTTACTAATGAAGAAAACAGACTGAATGTGTGAAAGGCATACAGTGCTGTGAAAAGATTTTTGCCTCCTTCCTGTTTTTTTTTTTTTTGTTTTTTTTTTTGCATATTTGTCACACTTGAGATTCAGATCATCAAACAAATTTTAATATTACACATAGATAACCAGAGTAAACACAAAATGCAATTTTGAAATAATGATTTAATTTATTAAGGGAAAAAAGTGGTCCAAACCTGCCTGGCACTACTTGAAAAAGTAATTGCCCCCTAAATCTAATAACTGGTTGTGCCACCCTTTGCAGCAACAACTGCAATCAAGCGTTTGCGATAACTGGCAATGAGTCTTTCACAGGAATTTTGGCCCACTCTTCTTTGCAGAATTGTTTTAATTCAGCCACATTGGAGGGTTTTCGAGCATGAATGGACTGTTTAAGGTCATGCCACAGATT
>NW_015546040.1:1238821-1240370 GCF_001515605.1 Sinocyclocheilus anshuiensis | reverse complement strand
CATCACACTACCACCACCATGTTTGACTGTTGGTATGATGTTCTTTTTATGAAATGCTGTGTTGGTTTTACGCCAGATGTAACGGGACACACACCTTCCAAAAAGTTTTTTTGTCGCATCAGTCCACAGAATATTTACCCAAATGTTTTTGGCAAATGTGAGACGAGCCTTTGTGTTTTTTTTGGTCAGCAGTGGCTTTTGCCTTGGAATTCTCCCATGGATGCAGTTTTTGCCCAGTCTCTTTCTTATTGTTGAATCATGAACACTGACCTTAATTGAGGCGAGTGAGGCCTGCAGTTCTTTAGATGTTGTTCTGGGTTCTTTTATGACCTCCTGGATGAGTCGTTGTTGCACTCTTGGAGTAATTTTGGTAGGCCGGCCACTCCTGGGAAGGTTCACCACTGTTCCAAGTTTTCTCAGTTTGTGTATAATGGCTCTGACCATGGTTCGCTGGAGTCCCAAAGTCTTAGAAATGGCTTTATAACCCTTTCCAGACTGATGCATGTCAACTATTTTGTTTCTCATCTACTCTTGAATTTCTTTAGGTTGCGGCATGATGTGCTGCTCTCTAAGTATGCTTCACTTTGTCGAAAAAGAAACATAAACAGATACAGGGCTGCCAACTCTTAGGCATTCAGTGTGAGTGTCAGAATTCACTAAATGCTAAATGCCACACATAGACACGTGGATGTAAATAAGATATAATATTTGCAGTTTAGAGAGCTTCATTGAATATAACGGAACATTGTGAGATTGCGATAAATTAAAGTGAGTGACAGCTTTTTAGTGATTATATTGAAGCGCTATTTGCTCGCTTTCTAGGCTATAATCAATTCCGAATTTGAAGTTTTGTTTTACGTGCTGCTAACAGGACCAACGGCCACATACCCTGTACATGCAGCAAAGTTTCAGGAGTGACATACAGTATATCCCGCATCCCTCATAAATGTGGGATTCACTTTCGAAATAGCTTGTTTGCAACCAGGGTTAGTTGCTAGGCCTATATCCAACGCCTCGATGGCAGGCAAGTATTTAGCTGAAAAATCCCTCCTCTTTATAACATAAGGATCACATCCAACATATGTTGTGATTTTCTGTTTATAATTTTCTCTTGTAATAGTGTCTAAACCAGTCCAGTACAGACTTTCCTCCATCTCATCCATTCGGCTATTCACTTCCTGCCCTTCATCTCGATTTCGCACATCATCAGTTTATTACTA
The DNA here is from genome assembly GCF_001515605.1 of Sinocyclocheilus anshuiensis. Taxonomy (NCBI): domain Eukaryota; kingdom Metazoa; phylum Chordata; class Actinopteri; order Cypriniformes; family Cyprinidae; genus Sinocyclocheilus; species Sinocyclocheilus anshuiensis. The sequence goes on along the minus strand of NW_015546040.1, from coordinate 1,239,150 downwards.
GATATTGGTCTATGCCACTGAAAAGCTGTTAGTGGTTTGTGTTTACCTCAGTGAGGGTACTGCTGCGGCTGTTACTTCTCACCTGGTTGCCGCCACACACGCTTGTATGTATATGTATGTGTATGTATGTGTATGTATATGTATGTATATGTGTATGTGTATGTATATGTATATATGTATATGTATATATATGTGTACGTGTATGTATATGTGTATGTATATGTGTATGTATGTGTGTATGTGTGTGTGTATGTGTGTGTATGTGTGTGTATGTATGTGTATATGTATGTGTGTGTATGTGTGTGTATGTGTGTGTGTGTATATGTGTG
>NW_015546040.1:1224806-1238362 GCF_001515605.1 Sinocyclocheilus anshuiensis | reverse complement strand
GTGTATATATGTATATATATATATATATAGAGAGAGAGAGAGAGAGAGAGAGAGATTGATAGATAGATATATAAGATATGTATTATTAATATAATTTTATATTTAGAACAATATTATACTATATGTTATTATATATACACACACACACATACTGGTAAAAAAAAAATGTGTAGCCTGAATGCACTGTAAGTCACTTTGGATAAAAGCGTCTGCTAAATGCATAAATGTAAATGTAAGAATAGGCTTTCGAGTTCATCGACAATGTATACAAAAATATACATATTAAGTTAATGCAATGTTAGGCTATATATATATATATATATAATTGTATATTTTTTGTACATTTATTTTTATTTAAAGGACATAATTCTGTTAATATACTAATTTATATTTATTTTACTTATTTATAATAGTTTATATTAATGTATATATATAATCATTTAATATTATTGTACATTTGTTTTATTTAAAGGACAGAATTCTGTTAATACAATATTGTATTTATAAATTTTTCATATTCATGCATATACAATAATAGTAATAATAATTTAAAATGTAATAATTTTATACTAATGTATACATAATAATTTAGAATTTTTTATTTCTGTAAATGTATTTTTATGTAATGGAGATGATATGATCTCATCCACGATATAGTATCAGTTTGACTCGGAAACATTTCCCTTCATATTCAGACATCATAGCAAAAGTGAAAACAAGCACTGTGTACTTCCCTCTTTAGTGAAAGTTTGATTTCAGCCTAATTTGAGCCAGCGTTTATACTAAGTGAGTTCCTGATGTCAAGAATTAGATGCGAACCCGTAACCTTCTCATGGTTTGCGCACAGTGTGGTTTCACCCTGGACTTTCCAGAACCAACACAGTGTGTGAACTTTCTCTGATTAGGGAAGTTTATGCCATAATTAACCTTCTCTGACATTCTCTCCATCATCATGTATAGAGACACGCACACGTTCCAGTTCATTCATCATTCGTGATGTTTACTTTTACTGTTGCTTTTATTGATTTGACTTACAAATTCTTCGGAAAACATAAAAATCTAGTCGACTTAATTATTGAATTTCAGTTCAAAAAATACACAAACATCAAAAACATCAAAATGTTATATAAATGCTGTAAACATGAATGCTTTGGAGCGCAGACTTTGGTCTGTTTTTAAAGAAGACACTTCTTAAAGACTATTGTTGAAAGGAAAAAAGCGAAGGAAAAAGTTTGAGAAATGCACAAAAATACTATTTTAAAACTTTATATGAATATATCTTTTGCAAAACATGTTTCACTCCGAAAATGAAGAAAATCAAAGCCATGAATCTGAAGTTGTGTTCCAAATTTTAGGTTGATATCACAAAATAAGAATTGTCTGGGCGCAGTACCAAACGCTTCCACTAGATGAAATTTGTTTCCAATTACAGTCTTGAATTTGTCAATGATAAGCGACAACATTAATCGTGATGCATTATTATTTTCTTTAAAATTACCACAGACACACTCACTCACTCACTCACACACTCACTCACTCACTCACACTCATACACACACACACACACACAAATACACAACACATAATTAATTTCTCAGTGCACACATACAAACCACACTCTGATATACCAACACCCACACAATTATAATTACATAATATGAATTTAATAGGCCATTTTTTTCCGACAGAAGTAGAAAATAGGAAAAAGTGAGTATTTGTTCCATAAGCCAAGCCTGATAAAATGGTGACATTTTTAAAAATGTTAGTAAAATTTAATGTATAAATAATAATAAATTTTAGTTTTATATTTCTGTAAATTGTGCTTTATTTAAAGGACAGAATTCTGTTAAAATATTTTTTATAATATTTGTATGTTAATATAATAATAATAATTACAAATTTTATATTTAATATTTTTAGAGGGTTAAATGCTAGTTTGTGTACATAAAGTCAGTGTTGTTTTTTTAAAAATAGTAAAACTTTGCCAACAGAATTAAGCCTGTTAACAAATAATGCATGATTGTATGCTTAAATGGCACTGGGATTAAATATTTAATGGTTTTCAAAAAGGACATTTTTGTCCTCGAGGTCCTGAGCATAACTATTTTCTATACAATTTTTGAGTGTAAAATAGATTTATGAAAGGGTGAAATATTTAAATTCTAATAAAAACACATTACTGAGAAAATGCTGTTTGCATTAACAAACAGCCTAAAATGTCCCTAAGTTTGCACACGGATTAAGGGGACGTCTGGGACTTTCCTTATTTGGTGTGCACTATATTTTCAATGAAATAAAAAGAGAAAGAAGCCCCACTAAGAGAAATGTCCACATCTGCCGTTCCTCTAAATGATAACCTGAGCGTCGCAGCTGTGATGAAAGCGTCTTACAAGAAACTTTAAATGTCATGCATGCATGAAGTCAGCACATGCAATAGTATGATGCATTTCCCCCTAACTCTCTCTCTCAGGTTTACTGTGGGGTCGGCCACTCCTGTATGCTTCAGTAAATTTAGATCACCACAGACAGGATGCAGACCTTAACTCTTTAGAGACACTGGAGCTCGTGTAGATTTCATGGGCTGTTTGATGCACAAATAAAGAGAAAGGAACATCAGACTGTGACGCTGATTCAGGAACTTTTTGCACGTTATTCACTTAACCGCGCAAAGAGACGCCAGTAAAAACGCTGTAGCAACGTTATGGCAACACCCTAGCAACCATATAGCAACGTTCCAATAACAAGTCAACTCAAGTCATCTTAGCAACCACTAAAACACGCTAGTAACCACAAACCAATTTCCAGGCAGTCACTCACATTTTGTCCTGGAAATGTACAAGTTTTATATTTATATTTTTGTTTTTTATTCATTAAAATGTCACTGAATTATTATTATTATTAATATTATATTATAACTCCAAATTAAATAGATGAAGTGGATTCAATTGCCATGAGTAAAAAATATTTATTTCTTGAATTTAAAATGTGTTACTTTGGATAAAAGCACCTGCCAAATATATAGTAGTGAAAATTTGGAAATATGTATTTTTTTTTTTATTCTGCTCACCAAGGCTGTATTTATTTGATCAAAAATACAGTAAAAATTGTGAAATATTATTAGGATCCAAAATAGATATTTTCTATGTGAATATCTGTTAAACTGTAATGTATTTCTGTGATGCGCAGCTGTATTTTCAGCATCATTACTCCAGTCTTCAGTGTCACATGATCTTCAGAAATCATTCTAATATGCTGATTTGCTGCTCAAGAAACATTTCTGATTATTATCAATGTTGAAAACAGTCGTGCTGCACGATATTTTTGTGGAAACCGTGATACATTGTATTTTTCAGGATTCACAGATGAATAGCAAGTTCAGAAGAACAGCATTTATTTGAAATAGAAATCTTTTGTAACATTATAAATGTCTTCATTGTCACTTTTGATCAATTTAATGCGTCCTTGATGAATAAAAGTGATAATTCTAGCAAATCAGCATATTAGAATGATTTCTGAAGATCATGTGACACTGAAGACTGGAGTAATGATGCTGAAAATACAGCTTTGATCGCAGAAATAAATTACAGTTTAACAGATATACACATAGAAAACAGCTGTTTTGAATTTAAATATTATTTCACAATTTTTACTGTATTTGTTCAAATAAATGCAGCCTTGGTGAGCAGAAGAGACTTATTTCAAATTTTGACCAGTAGTAAATGTGAATGTTTTCCCTATATATGAAAGTATTTGTGAACTGCTCTTTTAAGTGTGAAATGCGGTATGTACTAGAAACCTCGGGAAGTACCCCATCGCCCACTCGCATAAACACACACTATACCTGGCCTTTCGATTATTACTGATCGAGCGGCTCTCGTCCACCTGTCACTCTGATCTCATCTCTCTGTCTCTATATGAATGAAAGCTCTTCATTAAACTGTTATGGGTTTTTTTGCGCTTCATTGAAAAGGGAAGTGACATAATGGTTTATTTCTCACGGTTGAACATCTGGATGGGGGTGAAGAATTACTCACCAGAAATGTGCATGCTTTTCTTGAACACTCAGAATAGTGTTTATGAACATAGTGTTTCTCAAATACTCAGAATAGTATTTACAAGTGTAGTGTAATCAGAGTCCTAATTTAGTTTTCTTCCAGTCGTCATCCTTACATAACGCTCGCCGTCCACGCGGAGCGCTTGGGAAAGATCCTGCGTATTGGAAGTTTTGTTCTGACCACATCAATCATATATACGAGCAGCGTAGGCTGAATTTCCAGCTTTAAGGGGCGTCCCCTGTTTCTCCAAACGTCCCCTCCCTCTCGCTCTCGTCGTCTGATGTTCTCAGCCACAATAAACCACTCATTTCCCCTTCGAGCTTAACTGTCTCCTCACCGAAGAGTCACACTTCACACTTCAGTCACACTTACATGTTTGGAGGTCACTGCATTCGGCTCGAAGCATTAAAGCGAGTGTGACAGTTAGCATGCGCACTTTACAAACACACACTTAAAAATGAATGCAACTGTTTGCATCAATCTTTTTAAGTTAAGACAACCAGTGTTGGGGGTAACGCAAGTTACGTAATCAGATTACTTTTTTCAAGTAGCTAGTAAAGTAATGCATTACTTTTTAATTTACTAAAGCAATAAACCCCAAGAAGCAGTGGTTTACAGTGAATTTATAACAGCTAAGGGGCGTTGTTAGGCACGACGCAAAGCTTAGGTAAATTCACTGTAAACTACGGCTTCACGAGGCTTATTGCTTTTATAAAACGGTTATTCCATATACGTAGCCAGGTTTCACAAAATAAAACAGAGCAAATAAAGTGTAATGATACACAATGATAATGTTGTACTGACATGAATTTACTTTTCCTAAAGCTGGAGGCTTTTGGTGTGAAAGGGCTTTTTACATTCGCCAAAAATAAAACCTTTTATCTTAAAAATAAACAAGCAAGCACTGCCCAGATTTAAAAAGTAACGCATAAGTATCGTAACGCATTACTTTCCATAAAAAGTAAATAAGTAACATAATTAGTTACTTTTTAAGGAGTAATGCAATATTGTAATGCATTACTTTTAAAAGTAACTTTTCCCAACTGTGGCGGAACGGAAACCAGTCGCCACGTGATTAATTACGTTGTTGATAAATCAGAACAAATGGATAATTAGGGACACACTATTTAAAGAGGGTTATGACTTGGTTAATGCATGACGGAAGTGCGCGAAATCTCTCTGCTGCACATGGTACAAGCACAACGCATACACTACACACACGCCATGTACTTTTTTTTTTTAAAACTCTGACGCATTACACACAAACACGCTATGCACGTTATACAAACAAACCCGTTACACATGCATATAATGATGTGAAATGTGGATGTTTTACATGTCTAAAGCATATAAAGTGAATAAACTAGCCTTTATCAGCCCACCTTTTTACAGAAACGCTGAGAAACCATAAAAACTCATCTTTCTTTGGTCCGAGTCGAACTGTTTCCTCAGTTCAGTGACTGTTGGAGGAACTGAAGCATTGAATCAGTTCATTCATTACAGAATCAGATATGCCGCTATTTCAACTAATTTCTAGTCGGAGTGACTGTCAGGCGTCTGAAAGTGAGTTTTGATTAAATAACTTGTAGATCTGTGCTGCTTGAGCCAAGAACTGAGTCAGAAGATTCAGTCTGATCTTGTCAATCGATTCACTAAAAATAACAGGTTTTTGTTCGCAAACCAGAAATCCGGAGGCTCTGGATTACAGATAATAACATTATAAATTATGTTCAGTTTTTGCACAGACTGATTGTTTCGCTTCATAAGACCTCAATATATAACGTCAGGAGTCATGGGTGTTAATTTTGTGTTGCCTGTATATGTTTTTCCGACTCTCAAAGTGATGGTTCCCATTGACTTACATTATATGAATCACCAAGGAGCACAGTTTCAGCTAAAAATCTTCTTTACTGTTCTACTCAAGAAAAAAAGTCACCAATAATGCAGAGATTTGAGTTTATATTACACACAATATTAAGTTGATGTAATGATCAACATCATTCTATCATCAGAACATATCAAAATAATGTCTGCAACTAAAAAGTTTTAATTAAATCATCAATAAATTAGAATTTGCAACCATGCATTTATTTAGGTTGTGGTGACATGTCTCCTGCATTACTTTTTAGAGGTGTGACCTTGCAAGCAATATCAACCTTTTATGTCTAGTGCATGACATTTATACACTTTTAAGTGTGACGTGAGTGTCCAACATTATTCAAATATGTTTTAAGCTGCTGTATGTATTGTTTACGAATAACGTTATTCATTACAAATGCAATTTAGGTGACCGCGAAGAAATATAGAGCTGAGTATCATCGGCATAACAGTGAAAGCTAACACCGTGTTTCCTGATGATATCTCCCAGGGGTAACATGTAAAGTGTGAAAAGTAACGGTCCTAGTACTGAGCCTTGAGGTACTCCATACTGCACTTGTGATCGATATGATACGTCTTCATTCACTGCTATGAATTGATGGCGGTTAGATAAGTATGATTTGAACCATGCTAATGCACTTCCACTAATGCCAACAAAGTGTTCTAGTCTATTCAAAAGAATGTTGTGGTCAATAGTGTCGAACGCAGCGATAAGATCCAGTAGCACTAATAGAGAGATACAACCATGATCAGATGATAAATGCAATTTAGGTGATCAGCTGAGGTGAAATATTAACATGAATGTGAGAATGTGTCAGTGTTTGGTGTCTCTCAGCATCACTGGAGCTACACGAACAAAACCTGAAGATCAAGATGTTCTCAAGCATCATCCGAGATGATCCATATGGAAGAAGAACATCTGACTGTCTGAACAAATAATCAGATGATCAGTGACACTCATTAAAGTACTTATATTTCATTAGTCACATGTACACTACCGGTCAAAAGTGTGGGATCAGTAAGACTTGTAATGTTATTTAAAGAAGTCTCTTCTGCTCATCAAGGCTGCATTTATTTGATCAAAAATACAGAAAAAAAAACGTAATCTTGCAAAATGTTATTACAATATAAAATAATGGTTTCTATTTTAATATCCTTTAAAATATCATTTATTTCTGTGATGCAAAGCTGAATTTCCATCATCATTACTCCAGTATAAAGCGTCACATGATCTTCAGAAATCATTCTAATATGCTGATTTATTATTAGAATTATCAATGTTGTGCTGCCAAATATTTTTTTGGAAACTTGATACTTTTTTCAGGATTCTTTGATGAATAAAAAGTTAAAAAGAACAGCATTTATTCAAAATATAAAGAAACTCATGTAAAAAACAAAAAAAATCGTTCTGATTCCAAACTTTTGACCGGTAGTGTATATATTATCCCAGGTTAAAACTGAAATCTCTGAGGAACGTTTCCAGCGACTTGTAGCTGCGCCATGAAGAATTAAAGCAGAACTGTTTTGAACAAATTCAAAGTTTTGAATTTAAATGTAAAAATGTTAATTTTAAAACAATGTAATAAAGCAAACTGAATAAGAAACTTGCTTCATCCCAGTTAAAAAAAAGGTACGCTTCCATAATGTAGTTAAAGTGCTCTATTTTCGCGCACTACTTTTGTACTTAATATACTAAAAATTAGTACTTAAGATCAACTAAGTGTTTATGGCGAAGAGATACATGGTGCTGGAAACGTTCCTCAGAGATTTCGGTCCATATTTACATGACAGCATCACGCAGTTGCTGCAGATTTTTTCGGCTGCACATCCAAAAGGTGCTCTGTTTGATTGAGATCTGGTGACTGGAATAATTGTGAAGTCCTTGTCACGTTCAAGAAACCAGTTTCAGATGATCTGAGCTTACATTGTGCGTTACCCCCAGAAGATGGGCAGACTGGTCATGAAGGGATGGACTTTATGCAACTCAATACTCAGAGTTAATTAAGCAGTGCAACACTCAGGTAAGCTGTGGCGTTTAAACGATGCTCAAATGGCACAAAGTTTGCTGAGAAAACATCCCTCGTGTCGTTACACCATCAGCAGCAGTCTGAAGCAATGGATCCATGCTTTCATGTTGTTAACTCTACATGCTCTGGTCCAGTTTTGATGAGTTTCTTGTTGGCACTCGGTGTCGTTTTCTGCTGCGGTAGTCCATCAGGTTTGACATATTGTGTGTTCAGAGAAGATGCTCGGTCATAACAAGTGATTATGAGAGTTACTGTTGTCTTTCTATCAGCTCAAACCCATCTATTTTCACACAGATCTGCTGCTTACATGATATTTTCTCTTTTTCAGACCATTCTCTGTAAAACCTTTGTGTGAAAATCCCAGTAGATCAGCAGTTTGTCAAATACTTTTTGACACGTAAATCAGCTTTCTTCCCCATTCTGATGGTCGCTGCCATATATTTGCATTAATGAGCAGTTGAAAAGAAATGAATCCTTTTATTCAGCAAGGATGTGTTAATTGGTAAGTCTTTTGAAAAGACTTATTGGAAAAATTGGAAAGAGATTTATTGATAGTAAGGTTATCTATTTCAAATAAATGTTGTTCTTCTGAACTTTCTATTCATCTGTGAATCCTGAAAAATAAAATGTATCACGGTTTCCACAAAAATATTGTGCAGCACGACTGTTTTCAACATTGATAATAATAATAAATGTTTGTTAAGCAGCAAATCAGCATATTAGAATGATTTCTGAAGATCATGTGACATTGAAGACTGGAGTAATGATGCTGAAAATACAGCTTTGATCACAGAAATACATTACAGTTTAACAGATACTCACTTAGAAACAGCTTTTTTAACTTCAAATAATATTTTACAATTTTTACTGTATTTTTGATCAAATAAATGCAGCCTTGGTGAGCAGAAGAGACTTCTATCAAAAACATATATATATATGTATATACACGGTATTCTATGTATATACATTTGGTGTTTACAGTTTGAGAACGAGTCTAACAATATGAACAGAAGTGATTGATCAAATAAAATGAAATGTGCTGCCATATGAAATTCTGAATTGATGAATAGAATTAAGTGACTGCAGCTGTAGTTTAGTATGAAATGCAACTGTGACACTTGAGTTGGAAACGACCGCTGATGTGTGTTTATGGCTATTACAGCAGATGACTTCAGAAAACATCCATTTCTTCATGAAGTTCTCAGTGGTTCATGATGAAACTTTCACTTTTTCAACATGAAGATCTTCAATCCTTTCGTTTATATGTTTTGACACGTGTGTGTGTGTGTGTGTGTGTGTGTGTGTGTGTGTGTACCTCTTATAGGTGCTAGAATGCACATTAAACATTGATTTCTTTGCACAAAGTTATTTGAAAACTCATTGTTTTGGAGTACACCCCATTTATCCTAGTTAGTAACATGCTGCTCACTGAGGCTGCATTTATTTGATAAAAAATACAGTAAAAATTGTGAAATATTATTATCACTTAAAACACCTGTTTTCTATGTGAATATCTGTTAAACTGTAATTTGTTCCTGTGATCAAAGCTGCATTTATTTGATCAAAAATACAGTAAAAATTGTGAAATATTATTATCACTTAAAACACCTGTTTTCTATGTGAATATCTGTTAAACTGTAATGTATTTCTGTGATGCGCAGCTGTATTTTCAGCATCATTACTCCAGTCTTCAGTGTCACATGATCTTCAGAAATCATTCTAATATGCTGATTTCCAAAAATTAATTATTAGAATTTTTTTGGAATAGACAGTTTAACCCAGTTAGTTTGGATGGTTAAGCAGGTCATCTGAGGTAAAATGTGGAAAATTGTGTGAGATAGTCATTTAGTGAATAACAGGTTCAGCCCAACCAGTGAAAATCCCTGCTTGACTCATGCCAACTGAAATAATCACAGCATCATTGATGATTATTGATCAGGTACAGAACAGTATACAAAGTGGCATAACTGAATACGAGACAGCAACAATAAATCAAAACAAACACTAAGCTGTGTCTAGTGTCTGTCATGTTAATGATTGATTGCATCATCATCTTGAATGTTAATGCTGTTTTTATTTATAGCTTATATATGATTCCGTAGTTAGTGAAGGAAAATCCCTAATTGGAGTTTTACTAATATTAAAACAGGCGGTAACACTTATAATTGCCTAGATATTTTATAATAGTGAATTATTGATTTCAATCCTCTCCAAACGCCGGATTTGCATAGGCCGGTATTTTACCCCATAAATTTCCGTTGGTGGGGATTTTTTTTATGACTCACCTACTAATATATATATTCTCTGTTGCTGAGCGAGGAAGACGTCAGACAAAGACAGACCTGTTTCAGATGATGGGAATATCTCAAAAACGTCTCTCGACTAAAAGCAGCAGAGTGGCAGAAATACATCGGCAGAGACGAAGGATGTCACAAAGGTAAATGTGTTTCAGAGCTCTGAAGAAAACCACATGCTTCTGCTTCTTCTGCTGCTGCGGTGGCTTTACCTTTCCTTCCTGCTCTTTACGGTTTAATGTCTAAATCAGCCAGTGATATCTGAGACAGACAGACTTCAGATAGCAGTTAAAAACAGGGGCAGCTGTGAATGTGACTCAGTGTTGCCAGCATTTAAAGGTCACCCTTCTAAACTGGATTGATTGGGAGGATGTGTGGGCAAACGGAGAAGATGCAAACCACACTACTCACACCTAGTTTTAGGACTGACTGGTTTGCATTTCTCATCACACTCCAGACCTATAAAATCGGATGCCTCAGTGTCTGTTTTTAGAAATGCATTTATGTAATGACTTTGTTTTTGTTCTCCACAGCTCCAGATCTGGACGTGATCGCGGCTCTAAAGTGTCCCAGTTCGGGTTTAATGCTAATCGTGATAGGGGTTTGTGCTACTGAACACCTATGCTGTTAGCATTAGACCTGCGCTGGCGACCGAACCTACAGAAACACTGAGGATCACAACTAAGCTCAGTCTAGTTACGGCTCTAATAATAACCCAATAGTGGAGTCGCACTTGCAGCTTCTGTCTGAACTGAAATCCAGCAAATAAAAGGAACCTGCAACTATTTGATTTGTTTGATTTGCTGGATGTGTGTTTCTCATGCATTTTTCCACAATGAACAGATTTAATACTTATTGTAGTGTTGCATAGCTAATATTCATGCTTCGACCAGAACAAAAACCACGTGCATTTAAATGATATTTTAGCCACCCAGATACCAGTTGTGGTTTCTTTCTGTAAGCAGTTTGATTCCTATCGAGCAGCGCTGGTGGTGTGTTAGTGGTTCTTCTAGTAGCCTAATCTGAAAGTTACAGGTTTGAGTTCTCGAAGAAGTGAATGGGTAAGACCCCTGGTTTGCACATCAGTAAAGCACCAGTCCTCAGCGGGACAGTCCCTGGAGTAAACATGATGCAAGAAAAGCACCTTATGCACTGCTAAACCCTATAAACAACAACCACAGTAACTATAAATACAGCATACACACTAAAAAATAAAGCTTCCATAGGAGAACTATTTTGGGTCACAAAGAAACTTACAGTTATTAAAAGAGCATTTCCTCTTTTTTTTTTGGCAATGAAAAGGTTTCATGGATGTGAGTGCAGTGTTAGTTTGTTACTTCGAACGTGGCTCAGCCAATCAGAATCAAGGACCGGAACTATCTGCTTTATAAAACATCATAAATCTGTGAAGTTTGTATCATTTGCTTGATGTCAGTGGATTTAAAACAAAGCATGCAATTTACATTTTAAGGTCATATGGATGTGGTTTTTCTTTTGTGTTGCAACATACAAGACATTAAATTGTAGTTAAAAAGTAGAATGGCAATAAATCAGCTGTGAATTAAACAGCTTAGCAGTTTCTATGTAGCAGCAATATATGCTGAGAAACCTCCCTTACATTAAATATGATTTGCTTTCATATATTACAGTATATACTTGTAAACAGTGCTGTCAAATGATTAATAGCATCCAAAATAAAAGGTTTTGCTTACATAATATATGTGTGTGTACTGTGTCTATTAAATACACACACATACAGCATATATTTAGAAAATATTTACATGTATATATTTATATTCATATAATTTATATCATATATTTAATATATAAATGTAAAGCATTTTTCTTAAATATAAACATGAATGTGCGTGTTTTTAAATCTACACATGTACACACACACACACATGTAGACGAAAACTTTTATTTTGGATGCGATTAATCGTTTGACAGCATTGTAAATATTTTATATTTTAATTTAATTAATAATGAAAAATAAAGATATTAAAAAATATTTGATATATTGTACTTTTATGTTATTTTAGATAAATAAGAACAATTACTTAGACTATTTAAAAAAGGTTTCAAAATGGCTTTGTGTATTTTTTTTTGTTTGTTTATCTTGTTTATTTGTATTTATTGCAATCATGCCATAGAAAAACTATTTTGGTAAATATATATCATTTATTTAAACATATAATGCAGCACTGATAATGCCTGTTTGATATTTTAAGTTTAAGTTAAAAAAAACTGAGCAACTTGTTAGCAAATTATAAACTAAAGGTTGTATTTGTGTTCTTTTAGTCTATTTATATTTTATTAAATAATCTGTGATGTGCGTTAATAAAAATACTATTAGACTAGAAAGCTGTTCTTCTAACAGCTATCATAATAAATACATAATAATATATTGTAATTGTTTTTAGAGTGTAACGAAGTATTTTAGAGCTTGGTAAACTCAAAGCGGAACCCTAAACGCGCTCCGTCAGCGGCGGATGTTTTTATCGCTGCAGCCGGAAGCTGCACAAGCATGTCGCTGATCTTCTCTGTTAGCAGCTTTATTTAGCTCCGTTTCCTCTATACTTTATGTGTATCTGTTTATATCGCGGATGATATTTTTGTGTGATGCTTATGGCTGTCTGTCAGATGCTTCAGCGCCGTAAGTGGATCATGATAAACACACAAATGACCAAACTCCTGACCTTCACACTCACACTATACAGTCTGTCAAAGAAAGCCACGACTGACAGATCTCAGCTTCTCATTTCATCACCAGGAAGCTGGATAAATCAGCTCTCCATTGATGTATGGCGTCTTTAAAGTTGTTCAATTTAAGTTCTTAGCAATGCATATTACTAATCAAAAATTAAGTTTTGATATATTCACGGGAGGAAATGTACAAAATATCTTCATGGAACATGATCTTTGCTTAAAACTTAACTTTATTTTAACTTGTCACAGATTCACACACACACACGCTCACACACACTCACTCACTCTCACACACACAGACACGCTCTCACTCACACACACACACACTCACTCTCACACAGACACTCACTCACACACACACACACACACTCACACTCACAGACTCACTCTCTCACACACACTTACTCACTCACACACACACACACAGACACGCTCACACACTCACTCACACAAACAGACTCACTCACTCACTCACACACACACAGACACGCTCTCACACACACTCACTCACACACACAGACTCACTCTCACACGGACTCACTCTCACACACACTCACTCACTCACACACACACAGACACGCTCTCACACACAC
>NW_015546040.1:1220941-1223237 GCF_001515605.1 Sinocyclocheilus anshuiensis | reverse complement strand
GAGCTGACCGCTTGAGACTCTGATTATTTAAGTCGAGACAGACAACAGACAAAACCAATGTTTTTCATGCACTGGTCAGTTTTGAGATTTTGCTCTATATTGCTTCTTTAACATGTCAGACTAGCAGAAAGAAAACAGGAAAAAAATATGCATTTAATGTTTATTTTATTACACTTTATCTGTTTACATCTATAGATTTCAAGACACCATATGTACTGGTCAGATTTGAGGCTATTTGGCTTTTCTTAACTTGTTTTTGGCAAAATAGACTTTTAATTGCTTATTTTATTGTGCTTTATCTATTTGTGTTTTACTTATTCTCTATATCATGTCTCTTCTTTCAGTCTAGTGGAAAGAAAACATCTAAAATACACATTTAAGTTTGTCTTATTGCACTTTCTTCTACATTTTGATCATCTTAATATTCATGATGTGTCCATAAAGTCATAGTTGCTGGTGTTTCCATGATGGACTGCACTAATCATCTCATTTCACGCCTAATTAGAGTGGATAATTAGGGCTCATGTTAGTTCAACCTGCTCTGATCCACATAAAGAGTCTTTTGTTTGACAAATAAAACCTGGTTTGTGTTCATTCATCCTAAATGATCAGAAAGTCGACTGAAAATTGTGGTGTTTATATAATCATCTTCAATTTGGAAGTATTAGTGTTGCTTTCGGAGTTTCTTACAATTCTGGCTTTTTTCCTCAGAATTGCGAAATATAAACTTAGAATTATAAAATAGAAATTCACAATTCTGAGAAAAATAAGAATTCAGAATGTAATGTATTCAGAATTCTGACTTTTTTTCTGAGAATTGCAAGATATAAACTCACAATTTCAAAAAACAAATGTAGAATTGTGATATAAATGTGGAATTGTGAGGCACAATGTATCGTTTTTTTTTTTTTCAGAATTGCGAGATATAAACTTAAAATTGTGAGATAGAAAGTCGCAATCACCTTTTTCCTTTTCTTTTTTTTTATAGCATATTATTGCACAATTCTGAGTAAAAAGTCAGAATTGCGAGATGCTAGGCCCAGCTGAGAATATTTTGCAATTTCGAGTTTAAATCTCACAATTCTGTTTTTTTCCTGAGTTTATTACTCAGAATTTTGAGAAAAAAACGTAAAAACATGAGATGTCACATTTTAAAAAATGTATATTATAATATATGTATTTAATGAATGTATAAAAATGAAACGTGTATCAACAGTACAGTAAGAATCACAACAAACCGTGTTTACGCAAAAGTAAAATAGTTCGTTAGTGAACTCTATGCTGTTTATGGTTGCCGGGCAACGTAGCGCTTTAATACAGAATGGCTTCACACGTGCATCGTCCAGTCAGAATTTAGATTTGATTATCATTCAATTATAAATGATCTAACATCAACACATTTCCTTCCGCCAAGTAATATAGTTCATTAGTCTGACTGTAGAGTGTAGACCGTTACGGTTGCCAAGCAATGTGGCGCATTAATACACTGAAATGCGGTCACAGGTGCCTGAAATAAAAAATGGGCTCATCCAATCAGATTTCAGTGCCGGAACTATATTTTTGATAAGGACTGTTTACGGTGTAAAAGTTGACTGAAATATTTCATTTGCACTACTTTCAACAGCTATTATTAAAATCTAAAAAAAAAAAAAAAAAAATGAATATCTCATTATGTGAAGTACACAAGATGAGCCGAGGATATTATCATAACCATGACTAGTGACCTGGTCAGTGTAACTAAACTAACTCTGCTAGTGGAACTTGTTTATTAAGTTACCAAGCTCCAGTAGAACCATTTACTGTCAGTTGTTTAAAAAAATGTTTTGTTCATCTTAGTTTTTCTACATTTAGTTAAATTTAAGGTTCTAAAAGTAATGGAAAAATTTACCCCCCTCTATATATACCTAAAACTATACCTAAAAATTCTTTTTAAAAATGGATTTTTCCGTAATTCATAGTTTTCTTCTTCTTGGGAAACCTGTAGATCAGTGTTACTTTTAGTATCTTTTAAATAGTTTTTATTTTTATTTAGAAATGTTATTTTAATATTTTTCATTTTATTTTCAGTTCAGGTTTTAATAATTTTGTTGTTGTCATTTTTGCTATTTTTTTTTAAATATGTCTATAGTTTTTCTTCATTTCTATTTCATTGACAATTTTAGTTATTTTGGTAGATCAAGTTAAACCAAATTAAACTGAGAAATGTTGGTCAACTTCTTTTCTTTTCTTTTCTTCTCTTCTCTTCTCTTCTCTTCTCTTCTCTTCTCTTCTCTTCTCTTCTCTTCTCTTCTCTTCT
>NW_015546040.1:1213762-1220931 GCF_001515605.1 Sinocyclocheilus anshuiensis | reverse complement strand
ACACACACACACACACACACACACACACACACACACACACACACACACACACACACACACACACACACAGAGTGTCTTTGTTCTGTTAGGGTCTCTTGTGCTCCACAAACTCACAAACACTGACTCATCAACACACAATCAGTCAACACTGGGGTTTTCCTCTATTTATTCACCGGCATTCTGTGTTCATACACAAACATTCACTAGTGGTTGTAGTTTTTGTAGTTGCATCTCTTTAATTTGGAATCAAATAAATGTAATAAATGAGCATTATTGATGCTTTATTTTAACCAGTTAAAGAACACGCTTGCCTTATATTTCACCCCAAAACGACAAGAAAGAAACCGTGTTATTTTAGTATAATTGAGATACAATTTTTTATTAATATTTTGAATTAGTTTTTAGTTTTATATTTATATTTTTGATTTTCATTTTAGAGTTTTAGTAATTTTGTTGTTTTGTCTTTTTTGTCAGTTTTTATTAATTTTTTTATTCAGTTTTAGTAATTTAGCGCATCAAGTTAAACTACCTTTACAAAAAGTATTCTGTATTTTGTTTAGTTTCAGCTAATGTTTATTTTATTTTAAGCAATGAAAATGTTTATTTTTTTCTGGAAAGAAAGACATACAAGAAAGAAACTGGATTCTTGCATATGATGTTATTTATGTTTAAATTCTTGTATTGAAGTATTACTGTATGACTAACTGTATTACAAATGAGAAAAATAAGAAATTCTTTAATAATATTAATATTTATTATACATTTTAGATATAATATTTATTATGTAATGTATAATATAAAATATTTTATTATTTGTTTTTATTTTTAAATTAAGGGCTATATTACAGCAATAGAGTAAATGTCTTGAAATGTTACTCTATTATTATATTTATTATTACTCCATTGTAATTAATAAAAAATTATCCATTGTTCCACTGTCTTTATGCAATTTATTTTTTGTTGTTGTAGTTTATTGTGGTGAAATATGATTCAGCCGGTGTATCTGTATGATAACACTTGTTTAAATCTCCTCGTACTTCATTTGCGTTAGTTGTTGGTGTGTTTAAGAGCTGTAAAATATGAGTCCGAATCAGCGAGCGAGTGTGTTTATGTGCTGACTCAGGACACAAGCAGTGACGTGTGTGAGTGTCTGTGTGTGTGTGTGTGTGTGTGTGTGTGTGTGTGTGTGTGTGTGTGGGACAGTTGCTGTCAGGTCTTGTCTTATCAGACTGGACACAGTGTTTTCATGTGCGTCGTTGATTCCCGTCAGCACACAATGCCTCCTGAGACGCAGACGGAGGGAGAGGTGATAAGACGTCAGGTGCAAGGTCGAGCTCGCCGATAAGATGCAGCTAGAAATCTCTGCTGACCAGAAATACAGACACTGCCATTATTTACTCTCACTCATATCGTTCCAAACCCATATGACTTTGTTTCTTCAGCGAGACACAAAAGGAGACGTTAGCAGAGTGTTCGGTGAGGAGCAGCGTGAACCATCTGCTAAACATCTCCTTTTGTGTTCCACAGCACATGAGCGAGAGGAAATGATTTTCATATGAATGTCTGAAGTATTCATCATATGTAAGGTGAACGAGTGGATGATTGACAGCAGCTTATGAGGTTTGATAAGATGATGTACAACCGTCTCGTTTCATACTCCACAACTGGAATAATACAGATGTGGAGGAACATGCATTTAATGCATGTTTAAACGGAGACATGAGCACTAAAACGCGTGTGCTGAGAGAAGCCTTCCAGACAAACCACTGCTGTTAAAGTACACTAAAAAACAGATTTCGTTTCATTGAAATAATGCTGAAATAAATATAAATATTAGATTTAAAAAATGCAAATGTTGCTTTGGAATTAAATAAAATAAGTTTAAGTACTAAAATCACTAAAACTGAAATAAAAATAAATTAAAGCTAAATGAAATAGGCCTATTTAAAAACAGAAAAAGTCCTAAAAGTGACAAAAGCACAATCAAATTCTTAGTTTAAATTAAAATGAAAACTAAAAAATATAATATCAGTGCTGTTAATGTACACTAAAACTGTTAAAAACGGGTTTCATTTAGCTGAAATAAAAGATATTAAATACAAAAAATTACAAATGTTGCCTTGGAATTAAATAAGTTTAAGTACTAAAATGACTACAACTGAAAAATATTAATAAAAGCGAAGTGATATATATATATATATATATATATATATATATATATAGAAACAAAGTAATAAAAATGACAAAAGCACATAATCAAATTTTTTAAATTTAAACTAAAATGAAAATAAAAACTAAAAAATAATTTTCTACATTATTTGTTATTTTTTTAAATATCCAAAAAGATAATTTATTAAACATTTTTTCATAATAAAAAAAAGTTACATTTAACAAATTAACAAGTTAAATAAATTTGAATAAAATTAAGAAAAAAAATGATATATATATATATATATATATATATATATATATATATAGAAACAAAGTAATAAAAATGACAAAAGCACATAATCAAATTTTTTAAATTTAAACTAAAATGAAAATAAAAACTAAAAAATAATGTTAATGAATACCATAATGTAGCAATATAAATAATACTATTAGTATAGTATATAATATGGTACATAATGTACTATATAGAATTACAGTGCATAAAAAGTAGCATTGAACTACCATGAAGTTCCTAAAATACCCATGTAAATGTCATTTGTACATTAATGTTTACTTTAAAGTACTATCCTATAGTATTACCTTGTGATAGCATCACTACTATACTGCCACAGTACATGTTTGTAAAGCAAAAACAGCAAAACGCAACTCTAACTAAAAAGTGTAATGGTATTACCATGTTTTATTGGTTATTCCATTATGCTGAATAATCGCCATTTTCAAGTATTAAAAAAATGATACTCTTAACATACTAAAAAGTAGCGTTTACATTACCATGATGTTCTTAAAATACCCATATAAATGTCGTTTTTACATGAATTTACACTTTAAAGTACTATAGTATTATCATGTGATGCCATCGCTTTACTATGGTACTGCCACAGTGCAATTTTTAAGGCAAAAACAGCAAGACGCAACACTAACCAGTAATACCATGCTTTTTACCAAGCGTTTTTGGACATGTACAATGGTAATACCATTATATAAATATAAACACACATATCATATTCAGGGCAATCTAACATACTTTAAAGAAAACAAGATAAAGCATTTTTGTTAGTAAATGATGTGGTTTGGGAGGTTTTGTGTGATTTGTTCAGTTTGACTGAAGGGTTTTTGTGATTTCTTGAGACTAAAACCATCAGGACACTAGATGAAACTGAAAGTGATTCATATGAATGAGAAAGAAGAGGAAGCCGGGCACCTGATCTTGTAAAAGTCATTACAACCCACATCTGGTCTGGAAACCTACTTTAGTTGGTCACTCGTGTCGTGAACTTGATCTCTATGGCTTGTGTTCTTCATTATTGCTCTCAGTTTTACTGTAACGATGCGTGGGCCGAAACGGGAAGGCCAACAATGACTGTCATGTTATTCAGGAAGGGACACACCTGCTTCCTTTTCCTGTACGGAAATCAGAATCCCACTTTAGCCGCAAACGCACAGGCAAACAGAAGCTGGACCTTTGTGTCTGTTCACTAGTCAGAATGATATCAGTTATGTTTAGAAACCCATATTGTGCTTGTTCATCCCACTGGGAGTCTGCAAACACAATCCTAGAGCCACCAGAGTGCTGTGCGTTATTCACAACAGTGAGAGTTTCACTCTTTAGTTTCTATGTGGTAGAGCAACACCCTAGCAACCATATAGAAATGCATTAACAAGCACCTAGGGCATCCTAGCAACTGCATAGCAACATATCAGAATCCACCCATACCACCTCAGGAACCACATAGCAACACCCTAGCAACTGCATAGCAACATATCAGAATCCACCCATACCACCTCAGGAACCACATAGCAACACCCTAGCAACCGCATGGCAACATATCAGAATCCACCCATACCACTTCAGGAACCACATAGCAACACCCTAGCAACTGCATAGCAACATATCAGAATCCACCCATACCACCTCAGGAACCACATAGCAACACCCTAGCAACCGCATAGCAACATATCAGAATCCACCCATACCACCTCAGGAACCACATAGCAACACCCTAGCAACCGCATAGCAACATATCAGAATCCACCCATAGCAACGTATCAGAATCCACCCATACCACCTCAGGAACCACATAGCAACACCCTAGCAACTGCATAGGAACAACACCCAAAACACCCTAGCAACAACTAAGAGCAACATACATCTGTGCCCTAAAAACATCTAGAACCTCATAGCAACATGCTAAAAACCACTTAGAACACCTCAACAATCATATAGCAACCCCTTAGCAACAGCACAGAGCACCTTAACAACTGTATGTCAGTGACATAGAAAACATCTAGAACACTTTAGAAGCCATCTAGCAACATATCAAAACCCACTCATAACACCCTAGCAACTGCATAGTAACGCCCTAGCAACTACTCAGAACACTATAGCAACTGTATAGATATGCCTTAGTGAACACCTAGAACTCCTTAGAAACCACATGACAACATATCAAAATTCACTCATAACATACATAGCAACACCATAGCAACACCTCAAAAACTATAGCAATCATATATCAATGCCCTAGAAAACACCTCATAGCAACCTGCTGAAAATCACTTGTAACACCTCAGCAACCATATAGCCATAACACTATAGCAACCGTATAGATATGTCCAGGCAAACACCTAGAACACCCTAGCAACCGCATAGCAACACATTAAGCCCACTCATAACACTGTAAGCAACCACATAGCAACAACTCTGAACACTATAGCAACCATATTTCAGTGTCTTAGCAAACACCTAGAACTCCCTAGGAACCCCATAGCAACATGTCAAAACCCAGTCATAACACCCTACTAACCACATAGTAACATCCTAGCAACTATCCAGAACATTATAGCAACCATGTAGATGTGGTCTAGCAAACACCTAGACAACACACTGACTGACAGTGTATATACACACATAGCAGGTATTTTTCACTGTGTTGTTATCTGTTTCAGGCGCAGCCGTTGTCCCCGTCACCGTCACCAGCCGCAGTCCTGGAGTGGAAGTGCATGAGTTCTCGGGTGAGTGTGTGTGTGTGTGTGTGTGTGTGTGTGTGTGTTTGCGTCGTCATGGAGACATCAGTCAGATGATGTGCTGTAACTCCATCACGTCTGCTGTTCTCCACAGACGCTGAGCTCTCCTGTGAGTTCAGGACAGAAAACGACAAGAATCCTCGCATCGAGTGGAAGAAGATCGACAAGGATGTGTCCTTCGTTTATTATGACGGCCGTTTTGTAGGTAACCAACGCTTGTGACCTATCAAATGAGAAATTAAGTTAGTAACTGCTTAGAACACACTAGCAACCATATAGCAATGTCCTAGTAAACACCTAAAATATCCTAGCAACCACATACTAACATATAAAAACCCATACCACCTCTGGAACCACATGGCAACACCCTAGCAACCACTCATAACACCCTAGCAACTACTCAGCACACCATATATTAATGACCTTAACACCTAGAATATTCTAGCAACTGAATAACAACATATCAAAAACCAGTCATACCACCTCTGGAACCACATAGCAACACCCTAGAAACCACACAGGTTTACAACCATATATTAATGCCCTTAACACTTACAATATTCTTGCAACCGCATAGCAACATAACAAGACCCACTCGTACCACCTCAGGAACCCCATAGCAACACCCTAGCAACCAAGGCAAGACATAGCTCTGCCCTAGAAAACCAACTCATACCATCTCTAGAACCACTTAGCAACACCCTAACAACCACTAATAACACCCCAGCAACTATTTAGCACACAACAGCAACCAGATATTAATGCCCTTAGCACTTAGAGCATTCTATTCTAGCAGCTGCAAAGCAACATCAAAACCCACTCGTACCACCTCAGGAACCCCATAGTAACACCATAGCAACCATATATTAATGCCCTTAACACTTACAATATTCTAGCAACCACATAGCAACATATCAAAACCCACTCATACCACTTTAGAAAGCACATAGCAACACCCTAGCAACTACTCAAAACACTATGGCAACCACATAGCAACACCCTAGCAACCATTCAGGACACTCTAGCATCTGCATAGCAACACAATAGTAAACACTCAGGACACCATAGCAACCATATATTAAGCCCCATAACATTTAGATTATTTTAGCAACTGCATAGCAACATATCAAAACCCACTCATACTACCACAGCATCCACATAGCAACACCCTAGCAACCACTCATATCACCCCAGCGCCTGCATAGCATAGCAACCACAACACTGGAGCACAGGCAAACACGATTTCAGTCTGAAAATCTATTTTTTTGTTCTCATAGTTGCATGTTAAAGCCGTTTGACTGTTGTCTTGTAATCAGTGAGATTTCCCTTATAATCAGAACAGGAAGTGCACAGATTCTGTGTGACACAATATAAATGACTGCAGTGGAGGTTAAAGAGATGAGTCTATTTATGCGTCTGATTCTGACATGAGCGTCAGTCCAACAGCTCACTTCCTGTAGAAACATACTCCTTTTCAACTTTACTCGAGTAAAAGTACTAAAGTAGATTATTTTTTTATGTACTGAATGTTTGTTTTAATTCTTTTGCAAGAAATGATAATTCATGAGTGCAAACAAAATGAATCGTTTAGTGTGATTTGGGAACCGATTCACGCATCTATCCCGTCCCAGAGCAGGTGACGATTTCTCCAGTTCGAAATAATGAGGAACGACATGATTTTATAAAATGTAGTGGAGTAAATAGTACAATATTGTGCTATAAAAGCCTGTTTCTGCTACTGAATAATAATAATTAAAAAAAAAGGTAATTGTGACTTTTTATCTCAGAATTCCGTGATAGAAACTTGCAATTGTAAGAAAATAGTCAGTCTTTTTTTCCCCTTAGGATTGGTCTTTATAACTCGCAACTGCAAGCTTATATCTCACTCTTCTGAGGAAAGTCAGAATTGTGCAAAAAAGCGTGTGAGTGTGAGTGTGAGTGTGTGTGAGTGTGTGAGTGTGAGTGTGAGTGTG
>NW_015546040.1:1212119-1213261 GCF_001515605.1 Sinocyclocheilus anshuiensis | reverse complement strand
GTGTGTGTGTGTGTGTGTGTGTGTGTGTGTGTGTGTGTGTGTGTGTGTGTGTGTGTGTGTGTGTGTGAGTGTTTGAGTGTGACAGTGTGTGTGAGACTCACACTAGGTAAGACAGCTAGTCTCACACTAGGTGAGACTCAAACTAGGTAAGACAGCTAGTTTACTGCTTCACTAACCGTGTGTGAGAGTGTGGGTGTGTGGCTCTGTGTGTTCTGCTGTTGTGTGACGTGTTTTGTGTGGTTTCAGTGCCTCCGCACACGCCGTCATGTGACGTGCCCAGCTCGGCTCTGACGGGCTCTCTGGTGCAGCTGCGCTGTAGGGACCGTCACAGCATCCCAGCCGCCATCTACACCTGGTTCAAAGACAACCGCGCTCTGCCCATCCAACTACCCAACGCCACATACACCATCGACGAGAAGACCGGCGTACTGGTGAGTGTACACACACACACACACACACACACACACACTCACACACACACACACACACACACACACACTCCAACACGAGGATCATCATCATCATCCTCGTGCCGGCACTGGAGAGAACGGCACGCATGCTGCTGAACACACGCATATGAGCCATGCGCTCACACACACACACTCACACACACACACTCTCACACACACCACAAGCACACAACCAAGGCATGCTTCACTTCAGTTTGTTTGAGGAAGCATTAGTTATAACTTTATACTACATTTTAATCTGTTGTCTGTTTTTGAAGTGGCATTTATTGTAAGAAAACTCTTTGAATGTGTCATTTGATTAACCAGTCATGATTACTATACTGATTCAATTCACTGACTGAATCAAGAATCAGTCTGAGTGATTCAGTGAGTCATTTGAGTGATTCAAGAGTCCAAACCTGAAGCAGTTGTTGATTCTCAGCCGGCTGAAGATGATGATGATGATGGTGTGTTTGACTGTTCTTCTCTTGTGTTGATGTCAGACGTTCCAGAAGGTCAGCAGAGCCGATGCGGGTCAATATTACTGTGAGGCCAGAAACGGGGTGGGACCCGGAAAGAGCTGCTCGGGGACACGCATGCAGATTGGTGAGCAGTGTGTGTGAGAGTGTGTGAGAGCGTGCGTGTGAGTGTGAGTGTGAGTGTGAGTGTGAGTGTGTGTGTGTGTGTGTGTGT
>NW_015546040.1:1203513-1211917 GCF_001515605.1 Sinocyclocheilus anshuiensis | reverse complement strand
GTGTGTGTGTGTGTGTGTGTGAGTGTGTGAGTGTGTGTGAGTGTGTGTGTGTGTGTGTGTGTGTGTGAGTGAAAGAGGGTGTGTTTGTAACTGATTTGTACCCAGAATTGAGCTGAACCTGACAAAACCTCCCAAAACTTCCTTTTGAGGACTTAAAAGTAAAACTAAAACCATTTTTAAAAATCATTACATAAAATAAAATTTTAATATATTAAAAAAAATGAAAACTATACAGACTTATTAAAAAAAATTACTAAAACTTTAAAACGAAAATGTAAATCTAAAACTAAAATATAACAAATGTGAATATAGAAATGTATTAAAAAGATAAACACAACAAAATGACTAAAACTTTCAAATGAAAATGTTAACAATCTAACAATAAAATATAAAAAATTACATATTTACGAGAACTATACAAATGTATAAAAAAGACAAAACGCACAACAAAATTACTAAAACTTTAAAATGATAATGTAAATTAAAACTAATAGATATTACAAATTTGAATAATACCAAAACTATACAAATTTATTTAAAAAGAGACAAAAACACAAAATTACAATTTTTTTTAATGAAAATGTAAACAGAAAATATAAAAATAAAATCTATTTTAAAATTTTGACAAAAGCATCAGAGATGCTAAAATAGCACTGATCCACAAAAGCGCTGCCCTTTCATTTCTTTTGTCTTTTTAAAAATATTAGACATGTAAATCTCATGTTTTTGTTGTCATTTCTATTAGACATTTATAACAAAAATATACAAGATCATATCTAACTTAAACTTAACCCTGGATGAAAAGCAGCTGAAATACACTATAAAATTATATGAAAAACTTACATTTATTTCAGTTATTTGCAGTGGCAACATTTCTAATTTTTAAGTTGAAGCAGTAAAATTGCTAACTGGAAATTAAAACAAATTAAAACGGAAATAAAAAATGTAAATCTCAATAAAAACAAAAGCTAATGAAAATGACAAAAGCACATAGCAAAATTACTTAAACTAAGCATTAAAATGAAAACTGAAGATATAGAAATAAAAGCCTATTCAAAATATTAATGAAAAATTATAGTACGTAATGCAAAAATATCACTGTGATTTATGATGTGTTAGTGACGAAGATTTGATATAAAAACATTAATCTGAGAAACCCAAAGTGCTTGCAGGAAAAGTGCAGATTGGCCTTTTCATCCTGTAATAACATCCATGAAGTCCATAGTTATTATATTACAGCTATATGGGATATATTTGTAGCAATAGCCAACAATACATTGTATGGGTCACAATTATACATTTTTCTTTTATGCCAAAAATCATTAGGATATTAAATAAAGATCATGTTCCATGAAGATATTTTGTAAATGTCCTACCGTAAATATATCAAAACTGAATTTTTGATTAGTAATATGCATTGCTAAGAACTTAATTTGGACAACTTTAAAGATGATTTTCTCAATATTTAGATTTGTTTGCACCCTCAGATTCCAGATTTTCAAATATTGTCCTATCCTAACAAACCACACATCAATGGAAAGCTTATTTATTGAGCTCCAGGGTCCCGTATGAAGGATGTGTTTGCTGGAGTTTGTGATGTGTGATGTCTGCAGATGATTTGAACGAGGCGGCGCTGATCTCTGGAGTGCTGCTTCTGGCTCTGCTGCTGTTTCTCTGTGCGTTCGGAGGGTTTTACGCTCATCGGCACGGACTCTTCAGCCGTGAGTTCAGCTGATAAACTGACCACTTACTGATTCACATAGTCCAGTCAAAAGACTTGCAAACTGATGGATACTTCTTTGAAGAATTAAAAAAATTAATAAATTTTAAAAGTGAAAAAAATGGAAGATTTATGTATGAAAATGTATATAAATTATGTGCAAAAGAAACAGTTGAGCAGTGTTATTTATACTATTATAAGATTTTTTAATATTTTAAATTGGCTATCATTTTAATTTTCAGTTTTAAGTTTAACTTTTTTTTAGTGTTTTTAATCATCTTAATTTTAAGTTTAGTTTGGTACAAAGTATCAATTTCTGTTCTAATTAAATTTTCTTTAATGAATTGATACGTTTATACACTTGTAACTCTTATAAACTTAAACTGAGTAAATCATTATCATTTATACTTTTAATAATGTCAAGTCCAGATCAAACCTTTCCCAGAAAAAAAATGTTTTGATTATTATTATTTATTTATTTTAACCTCAGGATTTCGTTAATCCTCTGTGGTGGAAATTATGAACAGAATTTGTACAGTTTCTACAGTTTTTTTTATACATTTTTATTGCATTTTTTAAATTTTGCTTTATTTTTATTTTATTTCGGTTTTAGTAATTTTAGTACTTCGCCTTTTTGTTTTAAGTTTTTCAATAACATTTATATTTTTGCTTGAGCTTTATTACAACAGTTTTGAATAGTTGTAGTTTTTGGTAACAATAATAACACTGAAGTTGATTGTGTCATTCTTTATATCAACAGTGCATATTTAGTTCAGTTTCCTGACTCTTATTAATGTTCATATTTCATAAGTTGTTTTTACATCTTGACTTTCTTTTGATTTCTGCCTCTGAACCGTCACACACAGGACACAGAGGAAGGTAAGACAGCTAGTTTACTGCTTCACTAACCGTGTGTGAGTGTGTGAGAGTGTGTGTGTGTGTGAGTGTGAGTTTGAGTGTGTGAGAGTGTGTGTGAGTGTGTGAGTGTGAGTGTGTGAGAGTGTGGGACTCCTAAATGTTTGCTCTAAGAGTGTTTCACGAAGTGTTTTAGCTCTAAAACTAGCTCCTAAATCTGAGAAAGGTTAGGAGCAGTGAAGAGGAGTCCTAAGCCACAAACTATCCTTAAATCTGCCTCGGAACAGAAACATTTTAGAAACATGTGACGATAATGAGCTTTAATAAAGATATCGCCTTCGGTTTGAAAGGTTATCTGAACTCCAAATTCTCCTTTGATTATATCCTTGTTTCATTAAGCAGCTGGTGAAGAAGTCACAGCTGTTCTCGCGTCCAGTTTGGTTTTCTTTACGTTTGCATGTCTTACGATCAGCCAAGATTATTCCACTCTGTTTATTAAAAGGCTGTTTAGATGCAGTGTGTGTGTGTGTGTGTGTGTGTGTGTGAGAAGAGTCAGAATTGTGCGAAAAAGGTCAGATTTGTGAGATATAAACTCACTTGCGCAAAAAGGTCAGAATAAGATATGAACCCGCAATTGTGCAAAAAGGGTCATAATTGCAAAAAAAAGTCATAATTGCGAGATAAAATCGTAATTGCCCAAAAAAGGTCAGAATTGACAAATATAAACGCAATTGTGCAAAAAGGTCAGAATTGTCAGATAAACTCAATTGTATGAAAAAGGTTATAATTGTGAGATATAAACGCAAAACATTGCACAAAAAGGTCAGAATTGTGCAATTTTAAAAAAGGCTGTTTAGATGCATATTCACTAATTATGAGAAGCACACATGTAAGAGGCTGACAATTAGCTGAACATATGCTTCTTTAATTAGTGACACTTAGCCTACATTATAAAATCTATTATTTATTATTATTCTTAAACCTTTATTTGAATATAGCGACATAATATCGCACTCTTCAATATTTCTATGAATGAATCTCTAACAGAGACTATCAGCCAATCACTGTGTGCATAGTTAATAAGCATGATGACATCACCATAGCAACGAGGTAAACCCCACCCCCTTACTCTGAGCTTAAGACTTCTCTCTGTTCCTCAGTACAAGTTTGTCTCAGCAGCTTTGTGAATAGGGTTTAAGAGAAACTCTTTAACTTTTACTGCTATTTAGGAGAACTCTTAGTGATAAGATCAAATGTTTTGTGAATACGGGCCCTGGTTAATAAGCGCATGTGATTGGCTCATTCGCTCGTTGTTCTGCATGCCGTTTGGCGGCGGATGGTAGTGCTTGACCTTTGACCTGAGCACTGGGTTATTGCAGGTCGTTCTGGATCCCGCAGTGTCACGGCGCCGCTCACATTAGCAGCCAGAACCTCCACAGAACCGAACACATGTGAGACACGCCACAGAGAGAGAGACACACACTCTCTCACACACACACACACAAACCGTTTCACGGCCGCGCGGAGATCAAGGGTGCGACGGTGCGATTGCACAGAGTGACTCAGACCGACGCAGGCAAATACCGCTGCGAGGTCAGCGCTCCGCAGGACACCATCACGCTGGGAGAGACCAACGTCACGCTGACAGTGCTGGGTAACTCGCGTCTGTCCTGCTGTCTGGCACTCTGTGTGTTCTGCTGTTGTGTGACGTGTTTTGTGTGGTTTCAGTGCCTCCGCACACGCCGTCATGTGACGTGCCCAGCTCGGCTCTGACCTACCCCTCACAGGAAACTTTGTGCTATTTCAGATTTTCAATACACTCCATTCTGTGTGATTTATAAGCGTTTTGAAAAGTGGGGACATGGGGTAATGTCCTGAACAGTCACCTTCTCCTTGTAATACCTGTCATACCTTTGTCATTATACAAATTTATGTCCTCATTTGTCACAAAAACGCGCACACTCTCACGCACACACACACACTCACACACACATGCACACACACAAACTCACTCTCACACACACACACACATACTCACTCACTCTCACACGCACACACACACTCTCACACGCACGCACACACACTCACTCGCACACACTCTCACATGCACGCACACACACACACACACACACACACACACGTGAAGAGAGAGTGTGTTTGATTTTTTTTCTGTTTTTTGTTCTTGCATCATCATGTAATTGCTGGATTGTTTAACACTGTTATTTCTTTTGTTTCAGTCAAAATTCAGGCTACAGTCATCCTCCCAAAGAAGTGAGTGAGATTTTCATTTCAGTCAGACTGATTCATAACCATCTGTCATGCAAATTATCAACACTTGGAATAATAATAATAATAAAAACAGTAACACATAAATAATAATAAATTTATATTATAATAATGACAATGACAAAAATAGAAATAAATTAAATTATTAATAAATTAATTATAACAAAAAACTAAATACATTAAATAATAACACATGTATAATAATGCTGCTGATAATAATAATTATTATTACATTTAATTATTATAAACATTACAATTTAATCAGCAGCAACATTTTTTAGTTTTTTATTTTATTTTATTTATACACTTAATGTAATTAAATTTATATTAGGTAGATCAATAATTTATACTATGACAAAATATGTAAAATATTATTTGCACATTTATTTTGTTACATTTTTTTCTGCTTATAGTACTGTAGTTTTTTTTAATGATTTGACTATTTTTTTTTACCAGTTTCATTTTTTTTTGTTTTAATATTTTTATTTCTACACTTTTCTTTGTAAATTTAAACAGATCAATGATTTATATAGTACATTAATATATTATTTACAAAACATTGATTTGACTTTTTTCCTACACTGTCAGTAATGTTAGATGTGTTTTATTTCAATTTAATTTCATTTTATATCCATATTTTTTATTTTACACCATTTTTTGTAATTGAATGCATGTTGAGCAGATCAGCGATGACCAGAAATGTGATTGTGAATGTTTCTCAGCCTCAGGATTTCAAGCACACTCAGTCGTTCATGCTGTGATGGGAAAAGCACAGACGGATGGATGGATGGGGATTGTTGAGACACTGGAAGAAACAGCTGGAAAAACTCAACATTCAGTCTCTGCTGCAATAATGCTCCTCTGATGGTCTCCTGGAGCCTTAAACCAGTCGATGACCTTTGACACGCCGTGCCTTTATTTCAACTCAATCATGTGTGTATCTACCGAGTGTGGAATGGGCTGAATTATTGTACATTTTATCAGTATTTGTGTTTTTGTTTTGGAATAAAAATATCTGCTTTTTGTCTGATTGTATCTGAATTGGAACATTTATTTATTTAGCTGCTGCACGGTGAGCAGAAATGAGATTTCATGCTGAATGACAAAATTATGAGACCGAAAAAGTACAGTTAGGCTTCGTTTGTTAACATTAATGCTTTCACAGACAATATGCTTCTCACAGAATTTGTAAAGCTTCATGCTAAAACTAAAAGTGTTCAAGTTTGTTCTTTAATGCATTTTTAAATTGTATTTGTTCACATTAGTTAACTATATTAAACAAAACTTCTACTGCGTTAATGTTATTTCAACATTTACTGATGTTTTTAAATCAAAAATTTAATTTTAGTCACTTATTCGCCCTAAAGTTATATTTTGTTTTTAATCAGTGTTTATGCCATGAATAAAAGCCTAAATGAAATCATCACAGAGATCAACTGTATAAACCTCGCGATTCATAAAGTAACTTTTTGAAGCTCGAAAATGTTTTACCTAGATTTTCAGATGGACAAAAAAATTTGTATTTTAATATACTATTATAGTTATTTTTTAATTTGTGTTTTTTTAATTTTGTTATAATTTTAACTTTCAAAGTATATTTTTGTAATTTGTCAATTTTTTAAATATCTAGTTTTATTTCTATTTTATTTTTAGTGCTGTCAAACGATTAATTGCATCAAAAATAAAAGTTTTTGTTTACATTGTGTGTACTGTGTATATTTATTATTTATATATAAATACACACACATACAGTATATTTAAAAAATATTTACATGTAAATACATTTATATTCGTATATATAAATATTTAATATATAAACAATTTTTTCTTAAATATACATGTGTGTTTGTATTTATAAATACATAATACATATACACAGCACACACATATATAAACAAAACTTGTATTTTGGATGCGATTAATCGACAGCTCTATTTATTTTATTACTTTAAATGCAACTAAAATAAACGAAAATTTAAATGTTGCCTTTTTTTTTTTTTGATTGTTTCAGTTAATGTTTGAGTAACGGTTATTTTTTGTATTCAATAGTTTTAATGAACTATAACCCTGGCGCAAATATTAAAAATATCAATGTGTTACCGAGATAAAGACCAGAATTAGAAAAGCAGAACAATAACTCAGGAACGTGATTTTTTTAGGAGCTCAGGCTGTAAGTGAACCGCAGAATCACAGACGAACTGATGTTTCAACCAAAGACAGTTTATTAAATATCGAGCTCATAATTCCAGCGCAGGGACAGAGATGTGTTCATCATTTGGTCGTCACATCTTCTAGTTTGGCTTCTGTGGAAACAACGACACGACAAACATGCAGATCAGTCACAAAACTGAACCTAACCTAACGGACAAAGCTAGCTCTGTAGGATCAGCTTCAGCAGTTTTCTTTATCCAGATGCATCAAACATGAGCTTCATATCTTACAGAAGCACTGACCTAAGAAATTATGTGTGGATTAATAATCTGTTCCTGTAGCTCAGATGAAAATCATCCTGCTTTGCACCAATTATTTCATTAAAGCTTTCATTTCATCCACTGCTTTCCTTGTTAAATGTTTTATTACTACATATTCAATCAAAATATTCATTTGTTTATGCATATATATATATATATATATATACACACACACACACTTGTATTTATTTATTTAATATAAAACATTTAACTATTTGTATTTAAAAATGCAACAATACTAATATTAATAGATTTTGTATCATTGATGTACTATTATAGTTTTTGTTAATATGTTAATAAGTTTTGGTATTTTTTTTATATGTCTATATATAGTTTGATTTAGTTTTAGTCATTTTAGTTGCTATTTTCTTTAACGTGTTTAAAATTATACATTTTTATTTCAGTTTGTTATTTGATAATTTAGTACATTAATTAAACTAAATGAATCATCCTCATCCTCATCATCCTCCTCCTCATCATCATCCTCAACCTCCTCATCATCCTCCTCAACCTCATCATCCTCATCCTCCTCCTCATCATCATCATCCTCCTCAACCTCATCATCATCCTCATCATCATCAACATCCTCCTCATCATCATCATCCTCCTCCTCCTCTTCATCATCATCCTACTCCTCATCATCATCATCCTCCTCAAGCTCACCTGGGAATCTGAACTGAGGGAAGTTGGTGAGGTCTCCTCCTCCGTATAAACGCTGGAGTTTGGTCATCTCCTCCGTCAGGTTCTTCTGATACGCAGGACCCGCTTCAACCACACCACCAGCGGCGGCCCTGCGACACAAACCAGAGAAACCAGTCTAGACCAGCGGAAGCGCAGCACCAGACGTCTCAGACGAGTATGGGTCAGTATGAGTGCGGCACACACTTGCTCTTGGTGTTGTACTCGCGGATCTTGTCCAGGAAGAGCTTCTGCACGGGATCCAGGTCTTTGGCTTTGTTGAAGACGACGGCAGACAGACCGATATTTCTGCGCAGAGTCACGCTCACGACCGAACGCAGCAGAGACGACACACGCCAGAGACGATGAAGAGCCATGATCTGAAGACACACAC
>NW_015546040.1:1203248-1203485 GCF_001515605.1 Sinocyclocheilus anshuiensis | reverse complement strand
ACACACACACACACACACACACACACACACACACACACACACACACACA
This sequence comes from Sinocyclocheilus anshuiensis, assembly GCF_001515605.1. Classification (NCBI taxonomy): domain Eukaryota; kingdom Metazoa; phylum Chordata; class Actinopteri; order Cypriniformes; family Cyprinidae; genus Sinocyclocheilus; species Sinocyclocheilus anshuiensis. The sequence continues at coordinate 1,203,436 of NW_015546040.1, read as the reverse complement.
CACACACACACACACGCAGAGAAGATCAGACTCTCAAATCTTTGGTTTGACTGGACACATTTTAAAAACCTTTTTATAATGTTAAAAGATTTAGAACCATATTTCTCTCTATATATTTATATACATATTTGTGACCCTGGAGCACAAAACCAGTCATAAGGGTCAATTTTTTTAAATTGAGATTTATG
>NW_015546040.1:1192828-1202947 GCF_001515605.1 Sinocyclocheilus anshuiensis | reverse complement strand
GAGAGAGATAGATAGATAGATAGATAGATAGATAGATAGATAGATAGATAGATAGAGATAGATAGATAGAGAGAGAGATAGAGAGAGAGATAGATAGATAGATAGACGATAGATAGATAGAGAGAGCGAGAGAGAGAGAGATAGACGATAGATAGATAGATAGAGAGAGAGAGAGAGAGAGATAGATAGACGATAGATAGATAGATAGAGAGTGAGAGAGAGAGAGAGAGAGAGAGAGAGATATTTATGTGCTCCTGTGGCTCAGTGGTAGAGCATTACATTAGCAGCGCAAAAGGTTGTGGGTTTGATCCCCAGGGACACACATACTGGTAAAAAAAATGTATAGCCTGACTGCACTGTGACTGTAAGTCGCTTCGGATAAAAGCATCTGCTAAATGCATAAATTATTATACAAAAGAGCCATGACAAAATAAGTCTGTATGTACATTCAAAACTTTATTTATGGAATACAGTGTAGAAAGCGCAGTTTATTTCCAGTCAAAGCAAATGATACACAGAAAAATGCCACTGAAAGAACCTCATCACCATCATCTTTATCTAACCACCTCAGATCTGATCAAACCACAGCAACACACGCTGAGAATTACCCAGGATTCCTCACGGATCTGAAAACATGAGGGAGATCCTGTAAACGATTGATTGACATTCATCAGATGGGGTGATTATTGATTATGTCATTTCAGATCCTGGAGGTCACACGATAATAACCATCAGGTTATACTCATTATCATTCATGAGACGCTTTCTAAAACTGACTACAACAAAAACACGTGTGCGAGTGACACACAGAAACACTACAGGAGACAGACGAGATGCTCAGTGCATCCCCTCCAGCTCATATTTCACCTCAAAATCAAAAGAAAAAAATTAGAAATAATATTTTGCATGAAGAATTATTTTTTTTTTGCATTGCCACATTATTTGCATGTAAATTAAGCACATTTAACCACAAATCTGCATTACTGTAATGCAGCAATGAATGGAAATTATATAAAAAAAATGATAACTCTGCATTCATTAATAACATTCAATACAATCATGATAAATACTTACAACTGCACAATTTAAATACATTTTCCTGCATTACAGTAATGGCAAAAAATAATAATGCAATGCAAAATCTTTTTCTTTTGATTTTGCAGCGAGACAAAGGTGTTTTTTCTTCTTCTCTCAGATCACTGCATCAGTTTCTGCAGCTCCGCACTGAAAACTGAGACTGCTGCGTAACACGAGAGATGAAGAGACAGACAAAGAGTGATCTAAGAACAACAACCTGACTGGATAGAAACACACAAACAGACCCGCCCCCGAAAACACGCTTAAAAAACACATTCAACCACGAGTCCAATGGAGAATCAAATTAAAGATAAGGAAGAAGTAAATAAATCTCTGAAATGCATAGGACGAAAAAAACATTAAAGACAGTAAATGTACATCGACAGGATCTCAGCCGGATTTAAAAAACAACCAGATCTTGAAATCAAAGCATTTAATCCAGTTTAAGTTCTATTAGAAGCAAATTGAGTCATTTTTTGTGCAACTCAAATCACATTTTCACAAGTTACTGTTTAATCCTGCTAAAACGCCTCTACGTGAGAAAAGTCCGAGATCCAAATAGCAGAAGAGTTTTCCCGTCATTTTTTCTATCATGCACTACGTAGTTACAACTAGCCTTTCTTCTTTTACATTACTTAAATATCGACAACTAAAAAAAAAAATTTCTTTTTAAAATTATCACTTTTTTTTTTTTGGAAAAAGAAACCAGAAACGATCAAACGTTTTGAAGATCTCATTCAGAAGGACATCGATTACCAGAATAATCTCCGATAGGTTTAATGCGTCACCAAACACAGCGCAGCTGCAGTCAGTGTGCGATGAAGAGGAGGAAGAATCAGACAATCATCCTCAGATATCCCAGTGTTTCACTTGGTTAGTAGTGCGAGAGCAGACGGTGCAGCGACACAAAACCCAACTCTACACGGTCAGCCAACAGATCAGATTCAGAAAGCTTAGGGAATGATGAGATCAAACTGATTTCATTAGATACAAAAAATCTGGAGTGAATTCAGAACTGTGCATTGCATTTGATGTGGATCACAGAATTTTCAAACTTTGCGTTCAATTTAAACTGAACTTGAAACTGATCTTAACAACATAAACCAGTCACAGTTAATCAAATCTGGAGTGAAACTTGGTTTGAAACTAAAACTGAACTTGAAACTGACCCCGACAGCATTAATCTGATCATCTTCATGTTGGTCCAGCAGACACCTGGAGTTAATATATAGAACTGTGCATTGAATTTGATTTGCAATCACATTTAAAACTGAATTTTCAAAGTGAATTTGAATTATGTGTTCAATGTAAACTCTGCTGAACTTGACACTGACCCGAAAAGCATTAATCTCATGTTCATGTTGGTCCAGACAGTTGCATGGCATAGTTGAAAACAGGAGTGAATTTAAAACTACATTTGAATTATGCACTCAATCTGATTTGTGATCTGAATTTGAACTCTGCATTCAATTTGAAACGGAATTTTCAACTTGAAACTGAACTCACGTTTGTCCAGCCAATGGGAAGTCATAGTTAAAAAAATTGGAATGAATTCACAACTGTGGATTGAATTTGATGTGAATCAAATTAAAAATATATATTTTCAAACTTCATGTTTAATTTAAACTGAACTAAATTGGCCCTTGATCAGATTTTGATTTAGGCAGTTAATTTAGGAGAATCTGAATTTTCATTTGTGAATTGAACTGAATTTGATTTATGCATTAAATTCAATTCAATTGTGTTTAATTCAATTTGTGATTTGAATTGAATTCAAATTAGGCAATCAATTTGATTTGTGATTTGAATTGAAATTATGAATTCAGTTCTACAGTATGAGTGATTTGAATTTAAAACGGAATTTGAATTGTCCATTCAGTCTGAAACTGAATCTTGAGACTGACCCAAACAGCGTTAATCTGATCATATTCTTCTAGCCCATGGAAGGTTAGAGCTGAAAAATCTGCAGTGAATTTAAAACTAAATTTGAATTATGCATTCAGATTGAATTGTGATTTGAATTGTGCATTCAATTTGAAACTGTATTTCAACTACTTGAAACGGACCCCATCTGATAAAGTTGATGTTCGTCCAGCCAACAGAATTTTATAAAAATTCTTATAAATTTTTATAAAAATCTGGAGTGAATTCAGAACCGTGCATTGAATTTGATGTGAATCAACTTCATATGTTCAATTTAAACTGAATTGAACTTGAAACTGACCCCAACAGCATTAAAGTCATGTTCATGCTTGTCCAGCCCAGTTTTACAATCTGCAGTGAATTTAAAACTAAATCCAAATTATATGTTCAATCTGAATTGTTCATTCAGATTGAAACAGCATCTTCAATAACTTGAAACTGACCGAGTTCATATTCGTCCAGCCAATGGGAAGTCATGTTTGATTGACAGTCATGTGAAGTGGCCAATAGGAAGCGAGATGTTAATGAGCGGTGAGTTCGGGCTGGTGTCTCCTGCACCGTCTGCAGAGGTGAGGAGGAGGAGGAGGAGGAGAAACAGGGAGGAAGAGGAGCCTCACACCATCAGTTGTGCATTAGTTCGAAGAACTTGTAGGTGGGGTTTTCATAGCCGTTCTGCTGCATCTTAGACAGGTGACGTTCCTCCGGGGTCACAGCAGCATCCACCTGAGAGACAAATGATTCGGACTTCAAATGAATCACTATTTCGACTCATTTGATTCATATGCATCATGTCACGGGATGAATCAACGAACACACATGTGTGCACCGACTGACCTCAATGATTCCGTGGTGGATGGATGTGTACTGCTTCTTCCTCAGCATCACCAGGGTGATGACGATGATGGTTGCTATGACAACACCTCCGACCATCAGGCCAATAATAGCTCCCTTATTGGAGCTCACGTCCTCGGCGAAGAAAACCTGAACACCAGAAACAAAAGACAAACATGAGATTACAGTCACACGGGCTGAACTCTCATCAGAGACGTGCTGCGTCATAAAATACTAAAAATGCAGGACGACTGACTGCGAAATGAAGCCTATTAGAATGCAGTTATATGAGCCTAAAATTCAAGATACGAGGCAAAAATTAACATATTTAGATCATATGATATAGTTTAGCAATATCACACCAGCAAGAGTGCTGCTTTCCCCAACATCTGCACCATTGCTAATGTGATACTGATTTTATACAACAGTTCAACAGTTCATATTAAGCAATATTGTCAGAATTGTCAAAAATTTTTCCAATCAAAGTCACAGCTGAACTGTTGAGTCTCTGATCGACATACAGCAGTCATCTGTTAATGAATGAATCCACATTTTTACATGAATCGAGTGAGTCAATGATTCAGTGACTCATTCATAAAGACAGTCACTTGCTTCGTTTCTGAATGAATCAACTGTTTTTAAAAAATGGAGTGAGTCAATGATTCAGTGATTTATTCATTCACTTGCTTTGTTTAGGAATGAATCAGCAGTTTGAACAAATCGAGTGAGTCAATGATTCAGTGATTTATTCATTCACTTGCTTTGTTTAGGAATGAATCAGCAGTTTGAACAAATCGAGTGAGTCAATGATTCAGTGATTTATTCATTCACTTGCTTTGTTTAGGAATGAATCAGCAGTTTGAACAAATCGAGTGAGTCAATGATTCAGTGATTTATTCATTCACTTGCTTTGTTTAGGAATGAATCAGCAGTTTGAACAAATCGAGTGAGTCAATGATTCAGTGATTTATTCATTCACTTGCTTTGTTTAGGAATGAATCAGCAGTTTGAACAAATCGAGTGAGTCAATGATTCAGTGACTCATTCATAAAGACAGTCACTTGCTTCGTTTCTGAATGAATCAGCTGTTTGAACAAATCGGTTGAGTGAATAATTCAATGACTCGCTCATTAAGACAGTGAGTTGCTGCCACCTACTGGTGGCAACAGTTTCATATTGATCTTTTTATTTTTTTAACCATTTCATATTCAGTTTTTTGATAGCCTTAAAAGTTTTTATAATAAAGTCTATGATCAATCAAAACATTTCTTTATAAAGCTACTTTTTTTGTGTTGTTTAGATTAGGTATTATGGTTGACATATTTCAGCCCTAATATGTAAATGTACCAGTTTCTGGTGGTAAACTTCACTGTGTCTCTCTTCAGCTTCCATCCGCAGCTCAGGAACATCGTCAGGCTTCAGTCCAGACACTGAACGACAAACACAGAAATGATATTAAATACTGGAAATACAAGTGTTTTGGTTTTGAAACGTTTTCAACTCATGCAGCTGGAATTGACAGTTTACATGCACTTCTGTTTCAGCTCTACATTCTGAATATGATTTTTACATCAGCCCATCTACACATGCATGTTTTTGCTGGGGTGATTATTAGATTTATTACTACTTTACAAACTTTTAACTGGGACTCAGACACTTTCAAGGTGACCATCAAAAATGCAAAAAAAAAAATTTTTTTTTAAATATGTCTATATTTAAAAAAAAATGTAATTTCAGTTTTAGTTATTTTAGTACAAATTAAACTAAATAAAAAAATGAAAAAAGCTTTTTATATTTTAATTACAAGTACCTGGTCGGGTCGGCAGGCCTCGGTCCGGGACAGGTCGCGCGTCCACCGGCTCAACTGCAGAGAGAGACACAAGCGAAAGATTCACTTCATATTCACATCAAAACTAGATTTTGCACTGAAGAAAAATGTCGGTTGACTTGATCTGACTGACAAGCAGAAAGGCTTCTGATTGGCTAATAAAACACACAACAACTGCAACATTCACAAACAAACAGGAGAAAGTTACATGATTGTTATTGCTATCTGAAATAAAAAATGATGTGTAGCATGCTGTTGAATTGCAGCAGGTCTGTGTTCCTGATGCCGGATGTCATATATGCTTCCATATGGCGCTCACTGCTCTGACCTGGCTCACACACTCATGAGGCAGCCGGGGCTGCTGGGATACATGTGTGTGTGTGTATAAGTTTATAAGGTTTATGAAGACACAAATGTGTATAATGACATATGTATTACAACGTGAACATGGTTTATGAGGTTTAGACTTCCTGTGTCCCCGTAAACCGAATGGCTTTAAAACATACTAAAATTTGTGTGTGTTTGTGTTTTTTTTTTTTAGAACCTAGAATTGCCTGTAGTTTTGTGTGAGGGGCAGGTGTGTGTGTGTGTGTGTGTGTATGAGTGATTGAGTGAGTGAGTGTGTGTGTGAGTGAGTGAGTGTGTGAGTGAGTGTGTGTGTGTGTGTGTGTGTGTGAGTGAGTGAGTGAGTGAGTGAGTGAGTGAGTGAGTGAGTGAGTGAGTGAGTGAGTGAGTGAGTGAGTGAGTGAGTGAGTGAGTGAGTGAGTGAGTGAGTGAGTGAGTGAGTGAGTGAGTGAGTGAGTGAGTGAGTGAGTGAGTGAGTGAGTGAGTGAGTGAGTGAGTGAGTGAGTGAGTGAGTGAGTGAGTGAGTGAGTGAGTGAGTGAGTGAGTGAGTGAGTGAGTGAGTGAGTGAGTGAGTGAGTGAGTGAGTGAGTGAGTGAGTGAGTGAGTGAGTGAGTGAGTGAGTGAGTGAGTGAGTGAGTGAGTGAGTGAGTGAGTGAGTGAGTGAGTGAGTGAGTGAGTGAGTGAGTGAGTGAGTGAGTGAGTGAGTGAGTGAGTGAGTGAGTGAGTGAGTGAGTGAGTGAGTGAGTGAGTGAGTGAGTGAGTGAGTGAGTGAGTGAGTGAGTGAGTGAGTGAGTGAGTGAGTGAGTGAGTGAGTGAGTGAGTGAGTGAGTGAGTGAGTGAGTGAGTGAGTGAGTGAGTGAGTGAGTGAGTGAGTGAGTGAGTGAGTGAGTGAGTGAGTGAGTGAGTGAGTGAGTGAGTGAGTGAGTGAGTGAGTGAGTGAGTGAGTGAGTGAGTGAGTGAGTGAGTGAGTGAGTGAGTGAGTGAGTGAGTGAGTGAGTGAGTGAGTGAGTGAGTGAGTGAGTGAGTGAGTGAGTGAGTGAGTGAGTGAGTGAGTGAGTGAGTGAGTGAGTGAGTGAGTGAGTGTGTGAGTGAGTGTGTGTGTGTGTGTGTTTATACCCTGGTACTGTGTGTTGGGCTGGTTGAAGCTCTCTGGGTGAGTGTGTGTGTGTGTGTGTGAGTGAGTGAGTGAGTGAGTGAGTGAGTGAGTGAGTGAGTGAGTGAGTGAGTGAGTGAGTGAGTGAGTGAGTGAGTGAGTGAGTGAGTGAGTGAGTGAGTGAGTGAGTGAGTGAGTGAGTGAGTGAGTGAGTGAGTGAGTGAGTGAGTGTGTGTGTGTGTGTGTGTGTGTGAGAGTGTGTGTTTATACCCTGGTTCTGTGTGTTGGGCTGGTTGAAGCTCTCTGGGTGGATGAAGCCCTGTGTGTCTTCGGAGGGCAGCAGGTCGAGGCTGGCGGTGCTGTCGGGCATCAGGGCGTCGTTACCGTAACTCACCCTCACGTCACTCTGCAGATTCGCTAACTGAGCCGACATTTCCTGCCGCTCGCGCTGCAACAGCTCTGACACACACAGACAGAACACAACAGATCGAGTCACTGATTCAGTGATGTATTCAATCATGTGTCTGAATGAATCAGCTGTTTGAAAAAATGGGTTGAGTGAATAATACAATGACTCACTCATTAAGACTTAATATGACTTATTTGCCACTTAAACTTTCATATTGATGATTTCATTTTTTTTTTTGTAATTTCATATTTCAATATTCAGTTTTTTGGTAGCCGTAAGAGTTTGTGTAATAAAGTCTATGATGAATCAAAACATTTCTTTATAAAGCTACTTTTTTTGTAATATTTAGATTTGATATTGTGGTTGAACACACGTCAGGAAACAGCAATACCAGTGATTACTGTGTTATTATAGGCGTCTAAACATGACAATTAAGACTTTTTTAAATTATAATTTTTATTTTTCATTTATGAAGTTTTCTATGAGTTTTAAGTTTTCTTGTCATTATAAATATTGACATTGTTATTGTTATTTATATTATATATATTACATATAAAATAATTTATAAATATTATTTTCATAAGAATTATGAAATTTATATTTATATATTATATAATTTATATTTATATATTAGCACGGTCAACTTTAAAATGCTATATATATATGCTAAATGCTATAAATATATCCATTTGTAAGTTGCTTATATACAGTATATATATAAGCGAAATGTTACTTTTTTTAAATGTTACCATTTTTAGATTTTTTTTATGCTGAATAGGAGGACAGCAGAATTAAACAGAGATGATCAGAAATCACATGATTGTGGGCAGAAAACACTGCGGTGAGCAAATGAAAGAGAAGAAACGGCAGAAAAGAGATGGTGATGATGCGTCAGGATTACAGAGTAAACAACCCATTATCCAGACAATCAAGTCAATTTACAGACAATTAAGCAAAAATGGGGGCAAAAACCAAAGTGTTTTCAAAAACCTCACACAAAGCTCCACTATTACACCAAATCAAGTCAAAAGAAAGAAGATCATCCATAGCTTTAAAATAACGAAAATCAATGAAAAAAAAAACTGCCAATAGACTATAACTCATGTTTCGTTCAATTTTGCTATATATTGATCGTCTTAATGCTGCACTTAGATTCATTATATTACCTGAGCCATATATGTGCAATGTGCAGAGTATGTACTGTACAAAGCAATGTGGATTCTAATTTCAGATTACTTTAATATGAACTGATTTTCATTGCTCATATAACTCTCTTTAAAACCTACCTATATTTTTTACATGGATTTTTTATTCTTTCTATTCAGACACAATAAAAATCTTAATTAAATGAACATGTTATTATATCTTTCAGTACATTTGAAATATCATATGCTTGATGATCTGGGAAAGGGATCCTATGGCTTCGTCAAGTTAGCAATTCATAAATCGGATCGCCGAAAGGTACCACAATTCTCTCTTTACTTTCCTTTTTCTTTATTTTTGTGTATGAGAGAGAGAGAGAGAGAGAGAGAGAGAGAGAGAGAGAGTACAGATGGTGCAGTGACGCAAGCACACAAATAAAGCAGCAGGAGGTGAAGAGGAGCACGAGATCAGACACAGATGAGTTCATGCATCACTTCAGCAAAGCTTCAACAATCAGTTTGTCGTCACTGACACTGATGCAGCTCCAAACAGAAAATAAAAAGAAGTGCTCAAACGTGCTCAGCGCAGTGTTATTTTAGCATCACTGAGACACTATTATCATTTTTAATAATATTTTGAATTAGTTTTTATCATTTTAAGTTTGTCATTTTTTTAATTATATTATTATTATTTTTAAATATGTCTATAATTTTTATTTCAGTTTTAGCTTTAGTTTTTCTGAACCTTCAAGTAAAACTAAATGAAAATGAGCAATGTTGCCTTGTCAATTAGATGAATTAAAAATAATTAAGCATGTTTAATTTTTGTTAAAGTTTTAGTAATTTTGTTGTTTTTGTCTGTAGTTTTTTTAAATTAATTTTTATTTAAATTCAACCAAAAAAGAAGTTTTTATATATTCTATTTTATTTCAGTTAGCATTTATTTATTTTAATTAACAAATATGTTTTATTATAGCTGAAATCAAAATAATTTAATGTTTTTTTTTTAAATATTTTATTTTGTTTCAGACATCACAAGGGAAATATATATATATATATATATATATATATATTGTCATATTTACTTTAACTGTAAGTGACGTCTTAATTATTTAATGTATATGCTTAAATAAATATTTGAGTGTGTGTATAGTTCAACAACAAACTGAAATTGAATAATTTAGAAGTTAATTTAAAAACAATTTACATGCTTGCATACAATTTTTTAATTTGAGTGTTGATTATTATAGTTAAAAATAAATAGTAATTGAGTTTATTTAATTGTAACCTTATAGAAATGCAAAAGGGCTCCCTATAGTTTAGAGGTAGATTTTTATCCCTAAGAAATTTTGTATTATAATTGAATTTATTTAAAGACATTTTTTTCCCCACATGTCATGTGCAACGCTCCATTACAGTAACGTTTTTTTTTTTTTTTATCTTTAGTTTTAGTTAATAATCCTGGTTCAGC
>NW_015546040.1:1187955-1192758 GCF_001515605.1 Sinocyclocheilus anshuiensis | reverse complement strand
TCAGCAGGTGTCAACGGTCATGTTTCTTTACTCATCCTCACAAACTCACCGACTTGGTCCTGAATGTCTTCAGTGACTCCGGGAACCTTGTACAGCAGACCAAGAGACTGATTCATCCGCTCCTCGATCACACGCAGATGGGTCAGCACCTGAGGCCAGAGGTCACAGGTCAAAGGTCGGGAGGGTCACTGAGCCTGTAATCTGCTTCAGTCCCAAAGATCGCTCATCTTCATAGGCTTCATATAAAACCTGGTGAACTAGCTTGTTGTCTATGTCCTACAAATGGAGCCTACTAAGGCAACACCATCATAAAATGGAACATGTGACTGATTTAAAATCAAAGTCAAATCACAAGCCATTTCAATAGAGTGTGAGAATTAGTTGAGTAGTTTAGAATACAAGAGTTTGTAATAGTGTGGTTAATAAAATAAAATAAACACTTGTATTCTTCAAATAATTCGACAAAACTCAATAAATAAAAAATAACACATGCAGGCTAAAATGACAGAAAAACATCTAGAACTAGTAGGAATCCTGATTCAAATGAAATATATATGAGAGACCATATTAAACATTTACATCAAATATTGTATTCAAACCTCAGATGAGTATGGAAGTTCTAAGAGGCCATGCATTATTATCACTTTTTTATTTCTTGTTTTCCCATGATAGCGACATAATGAGTTGTTTTCGACTTATTTTTTCCGCGTTCTCGACATAACACAAGTTTTCTCGTTATCACGACTTAATTTTCTCATGACCTCGACATGACAAAAGTGGGTCTTTGAACAATGATTGTTTGTTTTGTTTTAAAACACAATGCATCTTGAGTCTACTGTTGCTATAGTAACAAACGCAGCATTCTAAAATGCTTAACGTGGCTTAATGTGTTAATTGAGAGTGTTTTTAAAAGTCCAAACTCAGTATACACATTATTAGTAAATCATAATATGTACATCCAAGCAGATGAGCCCATAATAAGAATGCAATGCGTTTAATTACATTAAACGTTTCCTTCCATTGAAAACCGTTTTAAGGAAAACACTTAATGTGGCTTAATGCTTTAAGACAGGGTTTTTGAAAGACAAACTCTTAATAAAGCATTCTATATACAGTCAAGCAGATGAGCTCATAATAAAAACGCAATACATTTAATAACACGTTGCGTTTTACCCATAGAAATCTGTTATAAGGAAAACGCATTGTTGTCGAGATCACGAGAAAATTAAGTCATGATAACGAGAAAACAACTTTTGTTATGTTGAGTTCACGAGAAAACAACTTTTATGTTGAGATAACGAGAAAACAACTTTTGTTATGTCGAGATAACGAGAAAATTAAGTTGTGATCACGAGAAAACAACTTTTATGTCGAGATAACGAGAAAATTAAGTCGTGATAACGAGAAAACAACTTTTGTTATGTCGAGATAACGAGAAAATTAAGTCGTGATAACGAGAAAACAACTTTTGTTATGTCGAGATAACGAGAAAATTAAGTCGTGATAACGAGAAAACAACTTTTGTTATGTCGAGATAACGAGAAAATTAAGTCGTGATAACGAGAAAACAACTTTTGTTATGTCGAGATAACGAGAAAATTAAGTCGTGATAACGAGAAAACAACTTTTGTTATGTCGAGATAACGAGAAAATTAAGTCGTGATAACGAGAAAACAACTTTTGTTATGTCGAGATAACGAGAAAATTAAGTCGTGATAACGAGAAAACAACTTTTGTTATGTCGAGATAACGAGAAAATTAAGTCGTGATAACGAGAAAACAACTTTTGTTATGTCGAGATAACGAGAAAATTAAGTCGTGATAACGAGAAAACAACTTTTGTTATGTCGAGATAACGAGAAAATTAAGTCGTGATAACGAGAAAACAACTTTTGTTATGTCGAGATAACGAGAAAATTAAGTCGTGATAACGAGAAAACAACTTTTGTTATGTCGAGATAACGAGAAAATTAAGTCGTGATAACGAGAAAACAACTTTTGTTATGTCGAGATAACGAGAAAATTAAGTCGTGATAACGAGAAAACAACTTTTGTTATGTTGAGTTCACGAGAAAACTTTTATGTCGAGATAACAAGAAAATTAAGTCGTGATAACGAGAAAACAACTTTTGTTATGTTGAGTTCACGAGAAAATTTAGTTGTGATAACGAGAAAACAACTTTTATGTCGTCGAGATAACTAGAAAATGAAGTTGTGATAACGAGAAAACAACGAGATAACGAGAAAATTAAGTCGTGATAACGAGAAAACAACTTTTATGTCGTGATAACGAGAAATCAACTTTTGTTATGTCGAGATAACAAGAAAACTAAGTCGTGATAATGAGAAAACAACTTTTGTTATGTCGAGATAACGAGAAAATTAAGACCATAAAATAACATGTTCTGATAGTCCTACCCATCTAAGCCTATCTAATAATATGTTGTGATCCACAGTATCGAAGGCCTTTGATAAGTCAATAAAAAGACATGCACAATGTTGTTTATTATCTAGCGACTCCACGATATCATTTAAAACTTTTAAGGTGGCTGTAGTAGTACTATGTCCTTTACGGAAACCAGACTGATTATTAGACAGAATGTTATGACCATTTAAATACTGTGTCAACTGTTTACTTACTAGATTTTCCAAAAGTTTTGAAAGAATACAGAGCTTAGATATAGGTCTATAATTATCCATTACGGAAAGATCACCCCCTTTTGACAGAGGAACAACAAATGCTGATTTCCAGATCTTAGGAAATCTGGAAATCAGATTTTATGTGATTTTATGTGATTTTATGTCAGATTTATGTCGATGTTATGTCGAGATAACGAGAAAATTAAGTCGTGATAACGAGAAAACAACTTTTGTTATGTCGAGATAACAAGAAAATTAAGTTGTGATAATGAGAAAACAACTTTTGTTATGTCGAGATAACGAGAAATTTAAGTCGTGATAACGAGAAATCAACTTTGGTTATGTCGAGATAACAAGAAAATTAAGTCGTGATAACGAGAAAACAAGAAGGAAAAAAATAATAATGCATGGCCTCTTAGAACTTCCATAGATCAGGGCTATTATAGTGAACTAAAACTAAAACCACAAAAAACAAATGTTTTTTCAATAATTTTTACTGAAATAAAATAAGATTAAATCTTAAACGTATTACATTTCAGCTAGTTGCCCAGGCAATATTTCTCATGTCTGTTTAGTTTAACTTGATGTACTAAAATAACTAAAACTAAAATGAAATTAAAATAACATTTAAAAAACAAGACAAATTATAAAATGACAAAACACAAACTTTTAACTAAAATGAAAATGAAAATAAAAAATATAAAAATATGAATGAATTCAAAATATGAATAAAAACTATAACAGCATTTCAATGACATCGCCTCAGACACTAACTTCATTTAGTTAATTAGTTTACTATTAGTCTCTCTCCATTACATCAATCTCACCGAAAAAATAATAAAACATTTTTGACTTATATTCTGATTTATGTTGGCTTTAAGAAGTGCAGAAGTTCAACACTGTAATGCAAATGAATTATTGTGAATGAGGTGATTATGTCTCGTACCTGAGGCCGGATCTGCGCCGCTTTCTTGGGGTCGACCATGCGCACGTGTTCGAAGTGTTTGAGCGTGTGCTGTCGGTCCTTCTGCTCGGCGCGGACGTACTTCTTCAGCAGACTGAACACGTGCCGCGGCTAAAGAGACGAGATGAAGATCAGAGATCTGAGATCAGCACAGTGCATGATGGGAAGCTTCTCTGTGTGTCATGGTTGTGACCCTGGACCTCAAAACCAGTCATAAGGGTTGATTTTTTTAAATTGAATCACCTGAAAGTTGAATAAACAAGCTTTCCATTGACGTATGGTTTGTTAGGACAGGACAATATTTGGCCGAGATACAACTATTTGAAAATCTTTGCACTGGTTTTTGCACTGGATGGAAACGGTGCTTTATTCGGAAATGTTTTATGCAATATTCCAATTTTGCGCATAAGTTTAATTCGTAACTTTGGATGGAAACTTAGCTACTGAAGACTGGAGTAATGATGCTGAAAATTCAGCTTTGATCACAGACATAGATTACAGTTTACAATGTATTCACATAGAAAATAGTTATTTTAAATTGCAATAATATTTTACAATTTTTACTGTATTTTTGATCAAATAAACGCAGCCTTGCTCAGCAGAAGAGACTGCTTTCAAAAATTCTACCGGCTCCAAACTTTGGCATGCTAGTGAGATCCTCATGTTTTTCAGTATCTAGACTGTAGTTATATAATGCGGAGCAGGGCTCTAGACTGTGACCAAAATGGTCGCATATGCGACAATTTTTTGAAAATGTGTGAGTTACAATTTGACGTGGTCGTATTATTGAAGAGAGCTGTTTAACTCACGCTATGGAGGCTTTCTTTTATTTTTTACATTTATTTGTTTCCTCAGTGTTTGCTAAACCTTCTGTAATTTAATAGTTGATAAATAATACAGCATGTGGCGTATGCCATGCCTCGTCTTTGCCTCGTTTTTGTTAATAAACGTTATATAAGATAGTTTTTCATTGTAGCCTACTGTTTTATTGTTGTTGTGATTTTAATTAAGAATAACAATGAATCCATCTTTCAAACATTTGTTTTAGTCTTAAAAAGTGAAAGGTGTATAGATGTAGTTTTTTATATCGACTATGCATTCGTTTGTTTTTTGTTTTCGACTATGCGTTCGTTTTTTCAAATTGGTATGATTCGCGGGGCCGCGAAGAAATATAGAGCTGAGTATCATCAGCATAACAG
>NW_015546040.1:1185165-1187719 GCF_001515605.1 Sinocyclocheilus anshuiensis | reverse complement strand
AAGTAATGGCCCTAGTACTGAGCCTTGAGGTACTCCATACTGCACTTGTGATCGATATGATACCTCTTCATTCACCGGTACGAATTGATGAATTGGCGGTCAGATAAGTATGATTTGAACCATGCTAATGCACTTCCATTAATGGCAACAAAGTATTCTAGTCTATTCAAAAGAATGTTGTGGTCAATAGTGTCGAACGCAGTGCTAAGATCAAGTAGCACTAATAGAGAGTAGCAAAAAGTGCCACCAAATCATGTGCTGGTGCGACCAACTGAGAAAGTTAATCACAAAAGAGCGACCTATGGAAAGAATGAGTCTTTATGTGTGTGTTGAAGTGTGTACCCGGGGTGGATCGGCCTGCAGGGCAGACAGATAGCTCTCCAGAGCGAGGCGTCGGCGGTCGTTTAGCAGTGCCTCCACCCGCGCCATGTGTGTCTCCACCAGCTGCTGTCGCTCGCTAGCCGCCTGCTGCTCCAGAGCCTCCACCTTCTCCTGGAAATGCTGCGGGAGAAACGCAGGAGAAGTCAAGCAAAGCCTCGAGGAAAAGTAAGATCGAGGGGAAATTTCCATGACACAAACTGACCTGGATCACGGCCTTCTTGTCGTTGCGTGGTAAACTCTTTGCCTGTCTCTCGGCCTCTTCCCATTCCCTCATCACCTACAAAAATCAACAATGGTCCTTCATCAACGATTAAACAAAAGTTGTTTTTTTAATTGTTTACTTAATTTTATATTTATTGTTATTTTAATTTTTGTATCATTGAGATACAGATTTATAGATACAGATGTTATAGATTTTGTTAATATTTTGAATTTGATTTTTAAAATGTTTTCTGCTTACATGTTAACTTTATTTAAAGTTTTAGCAATTTTATTGCATATTTTTTTGACATTTTTATTAGTTGTTGTTTGTAAATACATCTGTGTAGTTTTACACAAATCTAATCTTTAGCTTTAGTTTTAGGCATTTTAGTACACACATAAATACATAAATTCTTTCTTGGCTACTAATTTAAATTCAGAATGAATAATTCTAAATTTATAAGTAATTAATAAATAATTTATATAAAAATATAATTATTAATTTTAATTTCAGTTTTAGTTATTTTAATACCTAAAACTAAAATAAACTAAATTAAAAATTAAACGAACTTTTTACTTTAAACTAAAATTAAAATGATTTTTTTGTATATTTTATTTCAGTTAATGTTTACGTTAGTTCAATTGACCGCACACTCACTTGCAGATAATTCTTTATTTTACCAACGTTTTGGCAAAACGCCTTTGTCAAGGTATCATGATACATTTGTGACCCTGGAGCACAAAACCAGTCATAAGGGTCAATTTTTCGAAATTGAGATTTATGCATCATCTGAAAGCTGAATAAATAAGCTTCTGTAAAGTTGCTTTGCAACGATTTGTATCGTGAAAAGCGCTATACAAATAAACTTGAATTGAATTAAACATCATATTTCTGTACAAACATCTCAAACACACAATATACATTAAAGTTCGGGAACTGTACGATTTTTTAATGTTACTAAAACAAGTCTCTTCTGCTCAACAAGGCTGCATTTATTTGATCAATTTGACCCATACAATGTATTGTTGGCTATTGCTACAAATATACCCCAGCGACTTAACACTGCTTTTGTGCTGCAGGGATACATTTTATTTTTCAGGATTCACAGATGAATAGAAAGTTCAAAAGAAAACAAACATACTGTAACATTAACACATCCTTGATGAACAGCAGCATGAATTTCTATGAATGAATCCTGCACCTGAGACATGCGCTCGCGGTGTTTGGCCTCCAGACTCTCTTTGGCCTTCAGAAAGTGTGTGTGTTCGTTCTCGTCGGCTGGCGTCTCCAGATATCGGTCCACAGCGTCTGGAGGACTGGAGGAGGGAGTCGGCACTGCGGATCGGAGAAGAGCTTTTATTACAGCACATGAGGAGAGCAGATGATTCAACAGAGCTACAAGAGATTGTTATAAAGCGGTTAGAAGAGGCCAAAAGCTTCCAGCTGACCAGTTTATTTATGTCTAATCTGTAATGAAGCGATGAGAAAATATAACACTGTCATCTTGTCACTGCCAGGAACATTTTGTGCCAAATGATTGTGTTTGTTTTGAGTTCCAGCAGCATGAGGATGTACACGATAATCTCCAGATGACGTCTGTTTAGTTCAACCAGCGCTATTTTATCAACACTGAGATACTATTATTATAGCTTTTATTATTTTTTTTATATTTTATAAAGTAGTATTAATGTTAATTAAATCATTTATATTTGTATATGTTCTTTTTTATTTTAATTTGAGTTTTTAGTAATTTTTGTCATTTTTTAAATATGTCGTTTTTATTCATTTTTATTTCAGTTTTAGTTAATTTAATACATCAAGTTAAATTAAATGAAAATTTAATACATTAAAATTGTATTTAATGAATTAAATAAAAAAATAAATAATATGATAAAAAATAAAATAAAATGAGTTATTTTATTTGTAATTATCGATTTTTCTTTTATGCCAAAAATCATTAGGATATTAAGT
>NW_015546040.1:1175459-1184141 GCF_001515605.1 Sinocyclocheilus anshuiensis | reverse complement strand
CCATAAATATATCAAAACTTAATTTTTGATTAGTAATATGCATTGCTAAGAACTTAATTTGAACAACTTTAAAGATGATTTTCTCAATATTTAGATTTTTTTGCACCCTCAGATTCCAGATTTTCAAATAGTTGTAATGAATAAAAGCGATTTATCCTAAATCTTAAATTGTAAATGATTCATATCTTAAACCAGTTAACAGAAACCAGCTGTAATGACCCTGAAATGCTTGGCAAGAACAGTTTTCAAACACTTGTTGATGCAGAACGTTATCAAAGGACCTGATTGAAACCACTTAACATTAATTAAAGTCTAAACAGCAGCTGGAAGGAACGTTTGACCGATAAAGTCATGGAGAGAGAAACAAGGAAGATCATTAATATAAAGATCAGCAGCAGCACGGCATTAATGATTTTATGCATGCAAATAAAACACACACACACACACACACACACACACACACACACACACACACACACACACGGAATCGGAGTTACATTGAGGAGAAAGATGCGAGTGAATCAGCAGAGAAAGAGTGAAACGCTGGTGAGAAACCGACACACACCAGATCAGATCAGATCAGACTGAAGGAGAACAATCCATTCAATGACCTTCAAACCCGTGACTTTATTCCTTCAGAGGAACACAAAAGGAGACGTTTAGCAGGATGTTCACGCTGCTCTTTACAAGATCCAACATTAACAAATAAGCACCATAAATGTATCATAAACCTTGTGAAAAAGAAGCACGCTTCGACATACTTTTTCATAAATAATACACTTCAGTTTGAACTGAATGTGATGTTTTCAGACACCTTTAAATTGCAGTTAAATGCAAATTTATCATTTTTATTCAATTCAATACTGTAGCTGAACTTTAAAGCACTTATTGTACACAGGACTCAAATACACTTTCATAATTACGTCTATTGTTTGAAATATGGTTAAAGCACTGCTGAATGGTAAACTAAAATATACTTTAATGCCATTTCTATTGAAACGTATATATCATGTATTCATTCAAATATATTTGCAATTACACATTTCTAATGATGAAGTTGCAGTTTAGTGCATTTAAAATATTAATTTTAAATGTAATATCAAATAACACACTACAGTTAAAATGATAGTCAAGTATTTTGTGCGTATGTATGTTAAAATAAGTGCATTACAAAAGATAAAATTACGTCTCACAATTCAGATTTTGCTTCTAAAATTGCGAGTTTATATCTCACAACTATGACTTTTTTTATTCTGTGTTGGAAATAAGTCATGAAAGTGTCTCTCTGTAAGTAAACTTAAGTGGTCTTTTATTTCATTAATATATGTGACCCTGGAGCACAAAACCAGTCTTAAGTGTAAATTTTTCGAAATTTAGATTTATGCATCAGCTGAAAGCTGAATAAATAATCTTTCCATTGATGTATGGTTTGTTAGGATAGGACAATATTTGGCCGAGATACAGCTATTTGAAAATCTGGAATCTGAGGGTGCAAAAAAATCTAAATATTGAGAAAATCATCTTTAAAGTTGTTCAAATTAAGTTCTTAGCAATGCATATTACTAATCAAAAATTAAGTTTTGATATATTTACGGTAGGACATTTATTAAATATCTTCATGGAACATTATCTTTATGTAATATCCTAATGATTTTTGGCATAAAAGAAAAATGTATAATTGTGACCCATACAATGTATTGTTACAAATATACCCCAGCGACTTAAGACTGCTTTTGTGCTGCAGGCTCACATATTATCTTAAAAACAGATTTGAAGTACACTACAAGTGCACATATAATTTGATTCATCGCACTGTTTTTTCACAGGAGAAGTATCATAATATTAGAAGATCCAAGATATAGTGCTGGCCTCATATGAACAGAAAATCCTGCTAAGCGCTGTCTTGTGTGTTTCGCTGAAGAACGTGGCTCAGGCAGTGCATTATGGGTCTGGCGGTCATGAGGAGCGAGTGAGCGAAGGTTCATTAGTGTTAGTGGCTCACGCTGTCAGTTGTTCGGTTGGTGACTTACAGACGCGGCTGCAGACGGACAGACAGTACTCCTCCGACTCAAACTTATTGCGGTTTCCTCCACAGCCGCCGTAGATGAAGGGTGCGCAGAGGCCCTCCTCACGCACAAAATACCAGCGGGCCAACATGGCCCTGCAGGGGCCCGTCTCTGCGCTCGCAAAACACACCTCTGACGACACACACACACATGTGAAGTAGGGGTGTGCGATATATATCGTCTGGGATAATATCGTAATTAAGCAATAAGCCCCAAGAAGCCGTGGTTTACAGTGAATTTATAACAGCTAAGGGGTGTTGTTAGGCACGACGCGAAGCAGAGCTTATTGCTTTTATAAACTGGTTATTCCATATACGTAGTAAGGTTTCACAAAATAAAACAGAGCAAATAAAGTGTAATGATATTAATAAAAACAGTATTCTTCCACCAAACAATGTAGCTCCTCAGAAACAGTTGTGGTTGCAACAAAGTGGTTGCCGAGCAACACACAAACGTAAACAAAGGTGTATGTTACTTTGTAGCGTCATTTACAACAGCTTCGAACGCGGCTCAGCCAATCAGAATCAAGCACCGGAACTATCCGCTTTATCGTTTATCTTGTAATATCATTACACTTTATTTGCTCTGTTTTATTTTGTGAAACTTTAATGCCATTTCTATTGAAACGTATATATCATGTATTCATTCAAATATATTTGCAATTACACATTTCTAATGATGAAGTTGCAGTTTAGTGCATTTAAAATATTAATTTTAAATGTAATATCAAATAACACACTACAGTTAAAATGATAGTCAAGTATTTTGTGCGTATGTATGTTAAAATAAGTGCATTACAAAAGATAAAATTACGTCTCACAATTCAGATTTTGCTTCTAAAATTGCGAGTTTATATCTCACAACTATGACTTTTTTTATTCTGTGTTGGAAATAAGTCATGAAAGTGTCTCTCTGTAAGTAAACTTAAGTGGTCTTTTATTTCATTAATATATGTGACCCTGGAGCACAAAACCAGTCTTAAGTGTAAATTTTTCGAAATTTAGATTTATGCATCAGCTGAAAGCTGAATAAATAATCTTTCCATTGATGTATGGTTTGTTAGGATAGGACAATATTTGAAAATCTGGAATCTGAGGGTGCAAAAAAATCTAAATATTGAGAAAATCATCTTTAAAGTTGTTCAAATTAAGTTCTTAGCAATGCATATTACTAATCAAAAATTAAGTTTTGATATATTTACGGTAGGACATTTATTAAATATCTTCATGGAACATTATCTTTATGTAATATCCTAATGATTTTTGGCATAAAAGAAAAATGTATAATTGTGACCCATACAATGTATTGTTACAAATATACCCCAGCGACTTAAGACTGCTTTTGTGCTGCAGGCTCACATATTATCTTAAAAACAGATTTGAAGTACACTACAAGTGCACATATAATTTGATTCATCGCACTGTTTTTTCACAGGAGAAGTATCATAATATTAGAAGATCCAAGATATAGTGCTGGCCTCATATGAACAGAAAATCCTGCTAAGCGCTGTCTTGTGTGTTTCGCTGAAGAACGTGGCTCAGGCAGTGCATTATGGGTCTGGCGGTCATGAGGAGCGAGTGAGCGAAGGTTCATTAGTGTTAGTGGCTCACGCTGTCAGTTGTTCGGTTGGTGACTTACAGACGCGGCTGCAGACGGACAGACAGTACTCCTCCGACTCAAAGTTATTGCGGTTTCCTCCACAGCCGCCGTAGATGAAGGGTGCGCAGAGGCCCTCCTCACGCACAAAATACCAGCGGGCCAACATGGCCCTGCAGGGGCCCGTCTCTGCGCTCGCAAAACACACCTCTCACACACATGACACACATGTGAAGTAGGGGTGTGCGATATATATCGTCTGGGATAATATCGTAATTAAGCCAAGAAGCCGGATTCGGTTCAAACGCAATGACTCACTTATTAACAGTGACTTACTGCCGCCTACTGGCGGTTTTAATTGTTTTAATTTTACATCTAATGTATCTTTTCATTTTTTAAATTATTTCAAATATCAGTATTCAAAATTTCATGTTTAAAATATCAAAACATTATTTATGCATTTGTAACTGCAGATTAAAGCATGTCCCTCTAAGCTGCATTAACACGTGTAAATACATCCAAATGCCACTTCGTATGGAACTTCTGCAAAGATTAATTTTGTTGATACTGATTTCATTTGTTTAGTAACAGCCTAAATGTATTATTATTATAATTGACTGATTAAATGTAAGCATTTGACTAAAAAGATGATGTACACTTTTAGAAAAAAATCGCTTTATAAAGTTAAAAATGCCCATAAAAGGTAAAAATTAATTTAAACTTATTGGAAAAGATTAATTTCTATCAGCGTGAACTGACCAAAGCACAGAATATGAAGAATATCAAAAAATGTAGGATTCAGCTGTCCACGGTAGTCCTTAAGATACCAGCACAATAACACACTAAGCAAAATATCATCTAATTATCGTTATTGATAAAATACCAGAAAATATTGAGATTTTTTGTCAATATCGCACACCCCTAACGTGAAGAGCTGCGTCTGATGATGATGATGATGAGCGAACGCTCAACGTGATTGGCTGACGCTCACCTCGCACCACCTCCTCCACCGACTCCGTCGTCGTGGTGGTCGTCATGGCGACGCTGATGCTCTGGCGCTGCCCCTCATCCTCATCCACATCCTCGTCTCCGTCTCCATCCTGGTCGTTGTCCAAAAGCTCCTCTTCCTCGTCCAGATCCTCGTCATCCTCCACCACGGCCGGTTCGGATCCTGCGTCTCGCGTCATGCTGGAGGAAAACAAACCAGAGCATCTGCATAATCCTTCATCATAATAAGCCAACCATCCACCACCATTCAATCAAGGATCAAATCAAGTGTCATTTTATGGGGTTTATGATCATGTGTTCACAGTGCACAAAACCTGACTCTAAACTTAAATCCAATCCGAATCACACACAAATGGATCACAGTTCACAGCGTACGATCATAAATGCCAATAAAATAGTACATTTAGCTTAGTTTCATTCTAGTTCATCTAGATACTAAAATAAAAGCATATAATAATATTGTATGAAAGGTATTATTATTATTAAATTATTTTTATAAAACGGATAGTTCCGGTCCTTGATTCTGATTGGCTGAGCCGCGTTCGAAGCTGTTGTAAATGACGCTACAAAGTAACATACACCTTTGTTTACGTTTGTGTGTTGCTCAGCAACCACTTTGTAGCAACCACAACTGTTTCTGAGGAGCTACATTGTTTGGTGGAAGAATACTGTTTTTATTAATATCATTACACTTTATTTGCTCTGTTTTATTTTGTGAAACCTAACTACGTATATGGAATAACCGTTTTATAAAAGCAATAAGCCTCGCGAAGCCGTGGTTTACAGTGAATTTACCTAACAACGCCCCTTAGCTGTTATAAATTCACTGTAAACCACAGCTTCACGGGGATTATTGCTTTATTATTACTATGTATGCAATTATTATTGTAATACATTTATTATCATTATTATTTTCCTATTGTTGAATTATTATTATTAATAAAATAAATTATTAATTCATCAAAATAAACTATAATAAACATCTGAACATCATTATAGGATTAATAATCTTTTTTTAGTACAGTATTAATTCTATGAAGGCCTCCCATGACTCTGATTACATCTGTTAATAGTTGTGAAAAGTATGCTTATATGTTTAATTAGAATAATTATTCTGTAGATTTGTCTATAATCATGTGTGATGTATATTTTAAAATGAATTAATTTGTTATATATTTTTTTTATTAGTTTATTTATATATATATTATTTCATTTCTTTTGAACAGTTTTATTTTAGTAGCATTGAGATACTTATTTCATATAAAAATATTTTTATATTTTATATTTTCATTTTAATTTTTTAAGTTTTACACACACACACACACACACACACACACACACACACACCTGTTGTCGCTGTAGTCGTTCTCGGCTCCTCCCCACCACACGTCTGAATCGTCCTCCTCCGCAGCTGCGCTGTCCAACTCCTTCTCCGCTTCTGCAGGGCAGCAGACGAACTCGACGCCACGGAAACGGTCGATACCACATGGCAACAGCATCCCGTAGTCATGGAGATTCATGCTGCGGTCGCCGCAGGACTGTGGAGAGACGAGAGTCATTTATTGACAGGAGGAACTTCAATATCAAACAGCAGACCGACAAAATGAAACCAATCCAAATAAATCAATACAGCGATCCATTTATATTCATTTGTGTGACATGTATGATAATGTATTGATAATGATAAACAGTCCCATACTACCTTACAAGTAAGTAAATATAAAATGGAATATTTACAGATTTCCTGTAAACATATCAGTGTTATTTTAGTATCACTGAGGTACTTTTTTAGTTTTTGTAAATATTTTGAATTATATTTTATTTTTATATTTGCTGCTTTCACATTAATTTTAGTTAAAGTTTTAGTCATTTTAAATAATTTGTTGCTTTTACATGTCTATATAAGTTTTATTCATTTCTATTTCAGTTTTAGTTCTAGTTATTTTAGTACTTCAAGTTAACTAAAAGAAAATTACAAATGTTGCCTTGTCAGCTACATATATAGATGTGAATTTATTGTAAATTAATAATAATTCAACTAGCTGAAAAAAATGTAATTAAAAATAAGTTTAAGTTTTTAAATATTTGATTTTATTTCAGTGAAATATCAGTGAAAATTTATTTCATTTATTTTATAGTATAGTATAGATAGTAGTAGTTATGGTATTTTTTTTATGGTTTTAGTTTTAGCTGTAACTATAATAACCTTGAAACATGTCCAGCACACATCAAGTTACTTTTAACTTTTATTATTTTACTTTTATTCATTCATTCATTCAAATAAAATGAATAATTAAATAAATTGAAGGTGATTTTATAAGTATTTTGGCATTATTTTCATGACAATTAACAGATTATACCCTATTTTTATTGTGTTAATTCTCACGCAAAAACTGTTTGGGGTAAGATTTTTTTTAAATGAAATAAATACTTTTATCCAGTAAGGACGCATTAAATTGATCAAAAGTGACAGTAAAGACGTTTATAATTTCACAAAAGATTTCTATTTCAAATAAATGCTGCTCTTCTGAACTTTCTATTCATCTGTGAATCCTGAAAAATAAAATGCATCCCAATTTCCACAAAAATATCGTGCAGCACAACTGTTTTCAACATTGATAATAATCAGAAATGTTTCTTGAGCAGCAAATCAGCATATTAGAATGATTTCTGAAGATCATGTGACACTGAAGACTGGAGTAATGATGCTGAAAATACAGCTGCGCATCACAGAAATACATTACATTTTAATGGATAAACACACAGAAAACAGCTATATAAAATTGAAATAATATATGTGAGCCTGCAGCACAAAAACAGTCTTAAGTCGCTGGGGTATATGTGTAGCAATAGCCAACAATACATTGTATGGGTCAAAATTATAGATTTTTCTTTTATGCCAAAAATCATTAGGATATTAAGTAAAGATCATGTTCCATGAAGATATGTTGTAAATCTCCTACCGTAAATATATCAAAACATAATTTTTGATTAGTAATATGCATTGCTAAGAACTTCATTTGGACAACTTTAAAGATGATTTTCTCAATATTTAGATTTTTTTTGCACCCTCAGATTCCAGATTTTCAAATTTTCAGATTTGCCAAATATTGTCCTATCCTAATAAACCATACATCAATGGAAAGCTTATTTATTCAGCTTTCAGATGACGCATAAATCTCAATTTTGAAAAATTGACACTTGTGACTGGTTTTGTGGTCCAGGATCACATTTTTGCTGTATTTTTGTTGTGTGTGTTTCTGACCTCTTTGGCGACGGTGTGCCAGTGCAGGTGGCTCTCACACATGTCCATGCGCTCCTGGTGCAGGAACTTACACTTATCAGGAACCAGCAGAGCGTCGCTCACAAACTCCCCGACTGACACAGAGAGAGAGAAACATGATGAGCACACACAGCAGGAGAAGGAGCGACATGCGGCGTGTGAAGAGACTCACGCACCCAGGCAGCGATACGGCACCACGATGTGCGTGTGACTGCGGCACTGCTTCTGGCTCTTCTTACACCAGTCCCAAATACTGACGGGTTGATTGGCCTCCACCACGTTTGTGATCTGAAGCTCTGGATACACCTGAACATCACAGACACATGATAAGCTCTTTCAGTGTAATTGAGACTTGCTACTGCCAATACATCCACAACATGCTGCTGTGAGCATGTAAGAAATACTGCTGCTGCACATATAACATACATGAAATAACCTAGTGCTGGGCGGTATGACCAAAAATTTATATCACGGTATTTTTCAAAATTATATATTTTTTTCATGCATGACCTGGTATTAACCAAATTTTCTACTGATTGAGAGAGGAAATACTACAGTATATTGAGTGTCCATACACCGGTATTGTGGTATTTTAAAAATTAATATCATAACAAAAATAAACACCGGTATTCGGTATGAACCGGTATACCACCCAGCACTAAAATAACCCCCATGTAGCATACATGAATCACCTCGATGCAGATCTATACAGGTGGAGCTGGGGAAGGG
>NW_015546040.1:1164626-1175449 GCF_001515605.1 Sinocyclocheilus anshuiensis | reverse complement strand
ACTGGACTGAAGCAGCTCAGCTTTACTTGATTCTCCATCAGTCATTTTTTTTAGACAAATCAGCGAGTCTCGAATCTGATCATCAGGGGCCAGTTGTTCAAATGTAATCTGATTGGATTTTGGCCATCGGATTGGATCAAATCTTGAAAATGGGTTGTTAAAAAAAAAGAAAATAAAAAGGATTCTGTTTTCGGATTAGATCACAAAATCCAATCTTGGCTTTGATCAGGATTAAATCCTCGGTTTGTGTTGTTCAGAACGTTTTAGTAAGATCGGGATACTTTTGATCCCCCCAAAAAACGGGATTATTCTGATCCCAACAGAAGAGTGGATTTCAGGAAAAAAAATGTAATAAAACTTATTACAAATACAACATTTGTAACGTAATATATCCCCAAATCCCCAAACAGCTGTCGATATCAAACAAAAATATTATATTTAATTTAAAGTAGTGCTGTCAAATGATTAATCGCGATTAATCGCATCCAAAATAAAAGTTTTTGTTTACATAATATATGTGTGTGTACTGTGTTTATTTATTATGTATATATAAATACACACACATTAAGTATATATTTTGAAAATATTTACATTTATATTATTATATTCTATATAAATATATTTAATATATAAACATAGCATATTTTTCTTAAATATATTCATGCATGTGCTTGTATTTATATATACATAATAAATATACACAGTACACACTCATATATTATGTACACAAAAACCTTTGTTTTGGATGCGATTAATCGCGATTAATCGTTTGACAGCACTAATAAATACATATATAGAGCAAACCGAGAAACAGTTAGCTATAGGCCTAGTGTCTGAATTATCATGTTAAATTAAGTTGGCAATGTTGTCCAATAGCATCGCATCTTTATAGATTTGACAGATGAATATGTAGAAATCACATTGTCTAGAGTGCCAGTGGCACATGACAAGACCAAGACAGTAGATGCTTGTTTTAGCTGTATTTTCACAATAACATACTATAAAACCACTTTTAAGTGGCTTCTCGTGATGTCTGTTTGTTCATATATTCTCATAACATCCTGCACACTTTGACCTATTTCTGAACTTTATATTGCAGCTATCAAACAAAAGTTGTGATTTGTCATATTTTACTGTGGACAGATGTCGTTACACATTTGGTCAAACTCCACTTCTTGACTGCAACGCAAACAACATGGAAGTCTTCATAATAGACCAGGCACAATACTGTGAGGCTTATGTAATTGTCATAACAGCTCAAAAAACAGTCAAATATGGACATAAAGCTTTTTAAAGTTTGACTCATGATTGTGTGGTGATTGCTTTGAGAGAAAAATTCAGCAGATAACAAACAATTTAGGGTGACACTTTAGTTTAGAGGCCAATTCTCATTATTAACTAGTTGCTTATTTACTTGGCTGTTTATTAGTACTTATAAATCACATATTAATGCCTTATTCTGCTTGACCATATTTTGGATCCCTTAATCTTACACCATCCCAAAACTTAAATGCTACCTTACTAACTATTACTGACTAAATAAGCAGAAAATGAGTTGAGAATGAGAGAATGTTTATTGAGTTAATAGTGAGAATCTGTCCCCAAACTACAAATATAAACATAAAATAAAATTATTTATAATGATTCTAATAATAAAAGAGATTCAATGATTGTAAATGTTATAGTGCATTACTATGTTGATAGTGTCAAATATGGCTATTCTGTGGACAAAATTTCATTAAGCACTGCCGCTATTTTCACTTTTAGCACTTTTAGTACATATATTCTCAAGTAATGTTTAAAGGTAAATTAACTGCGGAGTTTCCAAAGCAGCGCATTTTACGTGGAGCAACAGCAACACCTGGAGAAAAACTGAAGAATAACACGGTGTGCATCATGTCACGACAGACTAAAGGAGACTTTACAATGTTTTATAATTGTAATCAATATTAAGACATAGTCCTCAGCTCAGTATATTTTAATGCGTTTCAATGTCATACAAATAATTTTTCTAACAGATAATAAACAGATAAGGAAACACAAACTTTGACGAAGCTAGCAAAAAAGAAAAGCTGTCAATAGAAACATGAAGAGGGAAGAATTCACCATGAAAAATTATAATAATTAGATTGAAAAAAAATATCTCAACCAGACAAATTAAGTAGAAAAACTCCCTAGTCAATAAAATTAAGTCAGCCACAGTCAAATTATGGTCCCTCTGGTTGGTCTACTACCTGTTTGAGAATAAAGAACAGTTAAAACAACATCAAGGAGCTTTTTATATAGGCTATTGTATTCCTCTAGAACTCAGTGTTACCTTTTTGAAGAGCTTAAGGCCAAAGTAATTAGTTGCCATGTTCTTCAGTTTGGTTGCACCACCAACTTTGCATCGCACATATCCATATAGGTTTGCCCACTGCAGCACAACTCCCATGATCACAACCGCCTGCGTGCACACACACACACACACACACACACATATATACACTTTTATTTTGTATTTTGGATGCGATTAATCGCGATTAATCATTTGACAGCACTACTTTAAAGTGTTTTTTTTATCATTGATTGTAAACTACATTTGCACAATCATCAGAGACGGACCAGTCAGAAGTAGTTATTTGTGTAAATGCAATGCAAAACTAAATGCAAAACATTGATTGATTGATTTACAAGCATCTGAATTTCATCATATAAATACCAGGATCTGAACCAAACTGCATATTAATAAAACTGAGCTGTTTTCCTTCATATTCTCACTATATCAGACTATATGAGCCATAAAAACCTGATGCATCAAATATAATACAAAACATAAAACACATATGCAAACTTAAATTTATAATAAATACTGTAAATATTTTGTTTCAAGGCCAACTTTTGCATTTCAAATAATTTACATTTTTGACTTTATTAAAACATAGAAACACGACATTAAGCAAAAGAAAATTTGTTTTGTGTTTTGTTATCTATTATTTTTTTGTATGCCTGATTATTTTGTCTTCACCTATTTTTGGTGTGTTAATTATTTAATGCTTGAATAAATTAGTCCAAGATATGATGGCACAATATCTGAATGATTATGTCATTAACGAGCAAAGAGCATCTCAAGTGCTTCAGTTCATAAACTCGGATGTGTTTCTGGGTCAAAGTGGCTCTGATGACGCATATTATCTTTAACACATGATCTCTGGCCTTGTATTGCAGTCATAAATAAAGGACAGGAACGCTGTCTTCACCTCCTGGCAGTACTGCAGGATTCCCTCTTTTGTCCCGATGCAGCTCTTGCTTCCGGACGGATCGGGTTCCCATTTCCCGGTCTGAACGTTGATGTGCATGTTGGGTTTCCCGCAGAACATGGCGATCTGCGGCTCGGCAAACAGTCCGGTACCGGAGTCCGACGGCACCTGCGACAGAACACAAGCATGAGCTCTTCATTAAAAACCTCGCTTCACTCTGAAATACAGCACATTATGGAAGTGAATGAGTTTGAATGCATTCATGTTCTTATGCTTTTTATGAATAAATGTGACCCTGGAGCACAAAAGCAGTCTTAAGTTGCTGGGGTATATTTGTAGCAATAGCCAACAATACATTGTATGGGTCAAAATTATTGATTTTTCTTTTATGCCAAAAATCATTAGGATATTAAGTAAAGATCATGTTCCATGAAGATATTTTGTACATTTCCTACCGTAAATATATAAAAACTTACGTAATATGCATTGCAAAGAACTTCATTTGAACAACTTTAAAGGCGATTTTCTCAATATTTAGATTTTTTTGCACCCTCAGATTCCAGATTTTTAAATATTGTCCTATGCTAACAAACCATACATCAGTGGAAAGATTATTTATTCAGCTTTCAGATGATGCATACATCTCAATTTCAGAAAAATTGACCCTTATGACTGGTTTTGTGCTCCAGTGTCACATATATGTTGAATTCATATAGAAAAACGTAGGAAATGTATGCAAAATGACAATAGCAAACACTATAGTATACTAAAGTATGGTTCAAAAACACTATAGTATTTTTTCACGTGGGCAGATTTACTAAAGACGCGGAGTGAAGAATTAGCTCTGAAAATGCGTGGACAGTTATTTTTGCATCTGAACTTACTGAATATGCATTTGTAGGAGTTTCCCTTTCAGACGCAAAATTTATGGGAGGAGAGTATTTAAAACGAATCACGCAACGCGATTTACTAACGTTTGCCCTCGTCAAATTACTAGTATTTGCACACGTATTATACACATGAATACTGCATTAACGAATAATTTCTGAAACGATTCACTCAATCTGAACAAGAGCTGTTGGGCGTGATTGACAGGCCTAGCAATGGTAACTAAGGTGGGCGGGGCTTAGTGAGAGATCAGAGGATTTGAGTCACATGACCTCCTGCTGTCGGATCACACCTGCTGACCGTAAACCATCATGCATTGTGAGCCATGAATTAGCAACATCTGAAGAAAAACATTTTCTCAAGTGAAACCTGTTAAAAATCAACCACTGAGCAAATATTTCATCAAACGACATTAATATGTGAGTAACTGTGTTGACTTATGAGACTGAACATTAACTACCGCAGTCAGCCACTGGAAAACTAGTATAAATGACCAAACCAGCCCAATCCACTTCCACACTCAATCACACACTGAACTGAAAACCTAATATCACAGTAACAGTATATACTATTTATATATGTATGAATGAATGAATGATGCATTTGATGCAACTGCTCTAAGAAAGTGCGGCTTGACTCTTTGAACTTTGCACACTTTAATGTTCGTTCACTGAACAATAAGACTGCTAAAATGTATTATTATTATTATTATTATTTGTATAGCGCTTTATTGTGTATTGCTGTACACCCAAAGCGCTTTACAATCATGTGGGGGGTCTCTCCTCAACCACCACCAGTATATATAGTATATATCAGTCAGGCTGGGTTCTGTCCCGTGTGACGGTCAGATGAATGTCTGTCCATCTGCTGAGCTCTTGTCACATTTACATGCGAATACAGCGCTGTGATTGGGATGAGTGTTATCAGAGCAGCTCAGGACCTGTGTGTGTGTGTGTGTGTGTGTGTGTGAGATTGGGATTAGATGGACGGGCCAGAACAACACCTCACACCTGAATACTGCTGGCTTCCGGTGTCATTTGTTTTCATGAAATTTAGAATATTCCCCTTATTTATTTCCTAGATGCATTTTGTTTTCAGCCATGCTCAGTGTTATTCTTTGTTGCATTTATAGTTTTTTTTCTGTTGTACAAAAGCAGTGCTGAAATAAAATGAAATACATTTTTTGATCCAGCAGCTGTGAAACCTCATGCCACGATCGCCAGCACCGCTCTTACACACACACACACACACACGCACACGCACACACACACACACACACACACACACACACATTTGTGTGTGCACTGTAGCACACAGTGGACGTCCGCTTTGGGAATAAACAGGAGCAGGAAGCAGAAAGAACCGCCCATGAACCACTTTACTGAAGAAAGATTGTTTCTGCCATATTTGTGAAATTTACTAGTAATTTCTGAATGGTAATGAATGGTAAAACAATAAAGTAAAAATTAGAAGAAAAAAAAAGTCATAAGCAATTTTTTGAAGTATGTTTTACAAGAAAATACTACTTTCAGTCAATGTTTAATTCAAAATTACTTACCATTTCTTTGCAATTTTCTGTAAAATTTACAAGCAATTTGTGAGTGAAATTTGTTCCAAAGTACATTCATTCATTAAGCAGTCTTTTACACCCCCCCCAAAAAAAACACAAGCAATCTTTCAAAAGAGTATTGAATAAAAAAATCTAAAATACTATTTCAGTCCTTCAAAATGTACTGTTTAAATCAGCGTAATTATGTATAAATTTACTAGCAATTTCTGAGCAAAAATAGTTTTTTTTCAGCAATTTTTGCAAAGATTGTTGAAGTAGGCCAGTCTTTCAGTCTTTAAAAAAATGTCATGTGTAATTCAATGTGCTCTCACCATTTATTTGTAAATATTTGTGAAATTTACTAGTTATTTCTGACTGAAATTGTTCCAGTCACATTTAGTCATTATCCATATAAAGAGAGTATAGCAAGCAATTCATCATATGATGCAATACGAGCATACTAAATCCCACACCAGCTTTTCTCAGTGCATGAAATGCATTAGTGTTTTTTTAAGCGAAATGAATAGTAGTCCTACTGAACTACTGAACCTGATGACATCTACACAGTGATTCTCACGCTACTGTATCAACATCACTTCAGCTCTATTTACAAATCAGCTCCAAAACGAGAGGAAGACTGAAACGCTGAGGAAGGAGAGCAGAGACGGGTGCAGCTCTCTCTCTCTCTCTCTCTCCAGAGAAACACTATATATAGAACGACCGAGAGAAGAAACCCACGAGACCACGACACATCTGCAGTCCTACAATTACTGCATCTGATGCATTTCAGCTCAACAGCACTGCTTTAAGGAGAAATCTCCATTTGTGACCCTGGAGCACAAAACCAGTCTTAAGGGTCAATTTTTCAAAATTTAGATTTATGCATCATCTGAAAGCTGAATAAATAATCTTTCCATTGATGTATGGTTTGTTAGGATCGGACAATATTTGGTCGAGATACAACTATTTGAAAATCTGGAATCTGAGGGTGCAAAAAAATCTAAATATTGAGAAAATCATCTTTAAAGTTGTTCAAATGAAGTTCTTAGCAATGCATATTACTAATCAAAAATTAAGTTTTGATATATTTACGGTAGGAGATTTATAAAATATCTTCATGGAACATGATCTTTACTTAATATCCTAATGATTTTTGGCATAAAAGAAAAATCTATAATTTTGACCCATACAATGTATTATTGGCTATTGCTACAAATATACCCCAGCGACTTAACACTGCTTTTGTGCTCCAGGCTCACATTTAACAATGCAAAAGCTGAACTGAAGACAATGCAAACCCACCAGTGTGTTCTTACTGTATCTATCATAAACCAGGCGAAAACTGAACGTTCGTTTGCTTATAAAAGCTGAACAAGAAACAATCATTTCGCAAATAGTATAATAAATCAGTATAAGCTGATAACAATAATAACTGCAGCAGTTTCACATTTATTTGTAGAGATTTTCACAATAAATCATTTCAAAGCTGCCTTATAGAAAATTAAACAATGCCATTATTTACGTATTTGCTCTCAAATCAGTTAAAAGGGTATTTAATGCATGAAACGAGTAAAATCTACTTTAAAAACAGTTCATTTATACATTCGTTTTGGGATGTTATACATAAAAAAAAATGTACCCATGTTTTACTAGACTGTTACAAGACTTCAATGAACAAATTAATGATGTTGAATCGTATTTATTCAAATGCACTAATAAACAGCAATATGTATCGACATATATTTTACTGACACATTTCAAAACATGAAAAATGCTACAGGGAGATCAGTGTTATTATGGTTTTTATTAATATTTTGAATCATTTAAAATCATTTTTATATTTTCTGTTTTTATATACATTTTATTTTAATGTTGTTTTTTAATAGTTTTAATAGTAAACGTTCATTTTTAATAGTTTATTAATTAGTTAAACTAAATTAAAATGAGAAATATTGCATTGACAACTAGCTGGAAAAAATTAAAATCTTAATTGTAGTCATTTAAAGCATAGAAATTGTTTTTTAATGGTTTCATTTTAGTTTTAGTTAACTACAATAATAACCCTAAGGGAGATTTTCAGAAACATTTCTGAGTGATAATCGATTCATTTTTATTCATATGCACCAATAAACAGTAATAGATTTCACTGTATGTATGATTATATATCAAGGCTAAAGGCCTGTAAGTTCATTTGCTTATAAAAGCAATAAAACTCCTCTGCTTAACATTTGAGGAAGCACTGATTTCACAAATTAATCTGTATAAGCAATATCAAGATGACAATAATAACCGCAGCTGTTTCACATTTATTTGTAGCTGTCCTCACAAATTACAAATCATTTCAAAGCTGCTTTACAGTAAACGTGTGTAAACAGAAAAATATATGACATTATTTACATATGTGATCTTAAAAGGCCATTTAATGCATAAAAATACAGTCAAAATCTAGTTAAAAACCCAGCTTTTCACTAAGCAATGAATAATACTTTTTGATTTTTGGGAAAAACCTGCATATGCAATGCTTCTTCATGTCACTAAAACTACTATTATTGCAATTTATGCATTAAAACTAAACGGGTCAGAGTAATAAATTCATCATAACTGTGAGATATATAAATATATGACATATTACATTTACATTTAGTAATGTAGCAGATGCTTTTATTCAAAGCGACTTACAAATGAGGACAACGGAAGCAATCAAAGAGAGCAACATAATGCATTATTATAAATTAACATTTAATGCATTAAATACAATAATTTTATTTAAAACAGTTTTTTACTGTATCATGAATCATATCTATCTATTTATTTTTATTTATATGCACCAATAAACTGCAATATGCATGTACATATATTTTACTAAAACATTTTAAAATAATAAAATTGCGATGAGATCAGTGTTATTTTTTAATTTTAATTAGAGAGTTTTTATTAATTTGATTTTTTTTTAAAAATATTTCCTGTTTTCATTTTAATGTTAAAGTTTTACAAATTTTATTGTGTGCTTTTGTCATTTTAGTATTTTTTTTTTTTTTGTATGTCTATATAGTATTTATTATTGTTTATTTCAGTTTTAGTTATTTTAGTACATCAAGTTACACTAAATTAAAATGAGAACACCTGCCTTGGCAACTACCTGAACATATTTATATTCTATATTGTATTTTAGTTCAGTTAATGTTTGTTTTATTTCAAGTAAAGAAAATGTTTTTTTTTAAACAGTTTTAATTTTAGCTTGTTTTAGTCAACGACGATAACCCTGGCAGAGACGTTTGTAAATATTTCTGAATAACAACGCAAATGAATTGTTGATGATTAATCATATTCATTCATTTTTAATTATGTGAAGAAATAAACAGTAATATCTACATGCATATTTTATGCACATATGTCTTAATATACATGAAGAGATTTCTGTGAGCGTTTCTGATTGATAATGCATATAAAAAATGTTTGAAAAATCAGAGTTTTGAACAGATTAATTGAAACACAAGAGATTGGGAATAACTGCTGCTAGTCTAACAGCACCTTCAATATTCAGATAAATAGAACGCATCTAATTCATTGCGATATTGTTGTTTAATTCTGTAAAATTACTGAAATCTGATCATGAACACTAGCTATTTATGGGCCAGCGCTACAGGGAGGTTTCGCACAAACTCCTCCTGATTGCACAGAAAGCTGTTGTGTTGGCTGTGAGTATCGTTTACCTGCTGACACGCATGTTACAGCCAACAAAGCCTCTCATTCAGAGCACAAACCCATCTCAAAGCTCGCCTCTCAGTGCCAGCCATCCCAGTGTGACCTTTACAGACTTCTGAATACAAGCGGATGACTGGCTAACTGAAGCACAAACAAGACAACATGCAATATGATGTTTATGCAAGGTACAGATGAAAACAAACACAATTCTGCAGCCGTTTATATTACTGTATGTGCAATCAAAAATACGCTGTGATACCACAATGCACTGTTTATTTGGCCAAAAACGTTCACAGAAATCTCCAAGTTAATATAGCTTGATGAAAACATGGGCAATTATTATTTAGATCACCATATCAGTGGATATAAATATAAAAAAGCATAAAAATTAAAAGTGCATTAAAAGTGACAAAAGTGCATGGGAAAACAGGTCATTATTGTTCATTTTACTTCTTGCAATTAAACTCTGGCATTATTGGCTGAAATGATGCTTCCTCTGGTTGACAAACAGAAAAATACGTAAACATTAAGATGCATATTAAATATATCTTCAACTGGCAGAGGAACACATAAAAGGCCATTTTTTAGCTCTATCACCCAGTCCGGGTTCCAATACTATAGTATAAACGTTTCCTGAACACACCGCGTGAGTTTATCTGCTTTAACATTTTTCCACGAGCGTGAAACATCTATCAAACCCTGGATTTCTAGACCTTTTGGTGGCAAGACCGACAAAACCACAATCCACCAAAACACTGTAACTAATAGCCGATCAATATCTTTACTCTGCAGCACAATAAACAGCAACATCCCATTACGGTCTCAAAAATGACTCTGCATGTGCTTCAGGCCAGTGCTGTTTACATCATTCATTCTCTCATTACACCGGTGGAATCTGAGGGTAATACCATGGTATTTTATACACAGATGATTACAATATTCACATATCATGGTATTGGCACGGTACCCCAATGCTCATCCAAAAATACCGTGGTTTATTCCCCAAAAAAACCACAGCACCTTATCCTTTAAGAGTCTAGGAATGGTGAGAATAGAGTGGAGACACGCACTGACTGCGGTGTGGAAAAGTACAGGCTTAGACCAACCCAGAGACAATGTGTCTTACAGTAAAAATACACTTAAACTGATTGTTAGCGTTTAAAAATAGCGCGTTCCTCGAAACACAATGTAGCTCCAGGCGCCATCTTTGGGGGCGTTCACACACAACGCGTTCCTCTGAACGGAACGGAACGCATTTAGCGATATCAGCGCAATGATTCATTTTATCGAGTCATGTTTGAAAGAAACATCGCCTAACAAAGGCTGAGGAAAGATCAAAGGCATCCCGACGTCAGAAAAATCATCTTCACACACACACACACACACACACACACACTCACTCTCTCTCACACACACACACACACACACACACACACACTCAC
>NW_015546040.1:1156037-1163020 GCF_001515605.1 Sinocyclocheilus anshuiensis | reverse complement strand
CACACACACACACACACACACACACACACACATACACACCTCAGGGACGAGTGAATCATAATTTGGAATCAATCCCAGAAAATAAAACTCTTATTTTCCGGTTTCAGATGATCCAGTAGGATCTCGTTTGATCCCATTATGATCCCTGTTGTTTGATCCCAACCCAACTGAACACATTCCTCCATTAACTAGCTGGACCCACACCAAAATACCAAAATAGAGTCAAAAAACAACAAAACGTAACGTGTGAATCACTGAATCACTTTATGTTCGAACGCGGCACATTAAGCGTTTAAACGCCGCTGCCGTTCGCTACATAACCTTCAGCCTGCCAGTTTGTTTATTAATATATGGATCTGTGATACAGTATCCGTTCATCCTGTAGGCTATGTCGGATATAAAATATCGCTGATATAACAGCGCGCGGAACGCTATTATTCCCACTAAGAAATTTCTATTGCCGTTTATTCTAAACATCCCTTGCGTAACATTACACGACTATAAAACAAATACACAAAGGTTAGATAGGCTATTAATCTTATTCTGGCTTAGAAACGACATAAACAGAAAAGAATACCGCCGCGATCTTTTGTATCGAAATGAACGTTCCACGTTATCGCGGCTTAATCGCATCGCGGCCGTTCCAGTCTATCGCTGCGATGATGGTTACATTGAATCGAATAATTGATCAGCGTCGCTTTTGTCGATTTCTTACCTCAGCAGCGAGCGTCGACGTCGCGGCCATCAGTAACATGAAAAGCTCTCGACAGCCCATTCTGCGTGCTTCCAGCAAAACGCGATGCTCTGTATATCGACTAAATTATCCGTTTGGTGTAAGATGTCGGTGTGTGGATCGCGTCGGCTTTGAGAAGAATGCGATGATCATGCGATGATCCTGCGATGGCGAGTCAGAACAGCGCGTCACCATGTACGGGAGGGGGAGCGGGGAACGGAAAAAATACTGGCAACTACAATTAAAATAAAATCAAAGAATGCACTATTTTATTCTAACTTATTTTTATTTTAATCTAAATATATTTTACTATTTATTTTATATGCATTTGTATTTATCTTATTATTTATTTCATCTTGAGATTATTTATATCAGCTTTTCCGCTTGCATAGCCTACGTTTTATGCGTAATAACAAAAATATTTTACTCTTCAGTCAGTTCAATCTGTTTTTCAATCAGTTATTTATTTTTGACTTAGGCCTAATTGTAATTTTGTGTTTTATTATGTTAATTTTTAAAATGTAATTGGTTTATTTTTTACCTTAATCACTATACAATATGAGGCATTGCTCATCTAATGCATGCATTTTATTTATTTAAATTTATAAAAAGGAAATCAAAACATTAAAATGTATTGGATTCTAGATTATGTTCAAACTGGAGAATTTAATTATGCTCGTCTATGTTATTTGCTGCCACCGTGTGGACGATCATGAAAACATTATTATAAATGTGTAATAGTCTAGTTCGGTAAATTCTCATATTCCATATTTCTAAAATAAATATTTGTTATATTTTAATGTAGGCTACTTTCTTGGATGTGCATGCAAATTAGCTTTCAAAGACCTCAAAGAATAAAATATCTTGCTTATATATGTATGCACCACACTGGAAAACGCGAGCATGCAGCCTTCAGTTTTATTATGAAAAGTAAAAACAGACATAAATTGCATGAATGTTTTGCTGTTTGGACACAATCGGTGAACAGTTAACTACACCTGGTGTGTTTTCGTAACAGTAGCCAACTACAAATACAACTTGCTCTTTCAAAATCCTATGAATAAATACACTTACCATATTATTTCCTCAGTTGATCAAAATTAATCATGACACTCAGATACATTTTAGGTATGTATTTCCATTTGACAAAGAAATAACACTGATATTCAACAACGTATTTACATTGTGGAGTTTTTAGGCTTGTCCTGGTCTCATGTTGCCTAATAAGGTTTATTAGTGTTCATTAGGTTTCTGAGACCATAAATGTCCATGTCATAAATAAAAATACTCCAATCCTTGTGTAAGAATCATCTTTGTGCTGGTCGAGTGAATGAAAATCCCTGCTTTACTGACAGAGCGCCAGTCTGGCATCTGTGCAGGCATTTTTTACTTTAGTGCATTATTTTGTGTGTCCTCTCAGAATAGCACACACATGGAGGCTCATTTGCGGCTGTAGCCTGGATAGGGTGGAGGTGGAGAGTAGTTTGTCGCTCTGGGTGGAGTGGGAGTGTATGGAGGCGGCCGTAGATCAGGAGGATACATCTCATAATCGTAGCTGTAAGGAGGTGGAGGACCTGAGAGCAATGAGACAGAACTGGAAATTAATGCTGCGTTTACAGGAGCAACAAGCAGGAGAGATTCATAGGCTCTATTAATATTTGCAACATGCAAAACTGTCAAATATTACCTTATATGTGAGCCTGGAACACAAAAGCAGTCTTAAGTCGCTGGGGTATATTTGTAGCAATAGCCAACAATACATTGTATGGGTCAAAATGATAGATTTTTCTTTTATGCCAAAAATCATTAGGATATTAAGTAAAGATCATGTTCCATGAAGATATTTTGTAAATCTCCTACCGTAAATATATCAAAACTTAATTTTTGATTAGTAATATGCATTGCTAAGAACTTAATTTGAACAACTTTAAAGATGATTTTCTCAATATTTAGATTTTTTTGCACCCTCAGATTCCAGATTTTCGAATTTTGTCCTATCCTAACAAACCATACATCAATGGAAAGCTTATTTATTCTGCTTTCAGATGATGCATAAATCTAAATTTCACAAAATTGACACTTATGACTGGTTTTGTTGTCCAGGGTCACATATTATAATCGTTATGAGGAAAAGCTTTAATTATTGCTTAACATGTTCATTATGTCTGTTTAACTGAATACAAGATGTTTACTAACCACATAGCCTATATTCTCTTATTTTTTAATTTTTTTATTAGTTTATTTAGATAGGGACAGTACACATTTTTTTATTCCAGCCAGAAAAAGCTAAAAAAAATTTTTTGTAGAAAAAAAAAACAACACTTTACCAAACCTACAGTATTAATTTGATATGCCCATTATATATATATATATATATATATATATATATAGACGTACATACAAAAAGTGACCTATATTAAAGTTACTCCCAGCTGTGGCAACATACAGAGAAATTAAACAATTTATTACAATTTCTTAGATATGCATACAACTCTGAATTATAGTGTTATCTTTCACATTTTGATTTAAGAGTAGCCCTAAACTTAAGTTTTGGCACATTTAAATGGTCAAAATATGCCAATTTTAATCTTATTATGCAAATATGTAAACAAATATGCAAATGTTCATCTTATTAAATATTCATAAATATGCAAGTGTTATATACGCAACTAATAAAAAAGTGATATAGACTTGATACAGAATGTCATAGCTTTTAAGTTTAGTTTTATTGTTGGTAAGGTGTTTGTAATTGTCAGAGAATTGTGTGAAATGGTTGTTATAGGATTTATGAAGGTAAATTTAAGACTTCAAGGCTTTTTAAGACCAGGTAAAGAGCATTGAAGGGAAAACAACAGATAAATATATGTGTTTGAAATGTGAATGTCTTGTATAAGCAACTTCCAAAAGATCGCCATTGCTCTTTAATTCATTTTACACACACAAAAAAAGTTACTGTTAAATATTGTTTAAACAAATACAAAAAAAAAGGGTGATGTGTTTTATCAATATTTTTGTCGTGTATTCCAGTGCAAATATCTAACGATTCTTAAACAAAGACACATTTACTTTAGAAACGAAAAGTCTTGTTTTCTGGGAAATCGATCAAATGAAGTGAGTTTATGATTTAAACAAGAACAAATATCAGCCAGTGGACTCAGAAAAATCTACTTAATTCAAAGGGAAAACAAGTTTTCATTCCCCATTGATCTTGTTTTAAGCATCCACTCACTTCGTTTTGTTCAGTTTCTCAGAAATCAAGACTTCATATGTTGATTTTGCATTTTGCAAATATATATTTGTTGATATTCATGCCATGACTTTATGAAATTCTGCCTTTTATTAATTTCTTAAGTCTTTGCTCTGATTTTTAAGGCTTTAATTTGTGGAAAGGCAAATTAAGACTTTAAGACCCGTATAAACCGTGTCTTAATTTAATGCTTTTTGCCCTTGAAATTAAATAACAATAGTTGAAGAAATGTATTTAAAAATAGAATACTGTTTAGGAAAAGCAAATAGTGAAGGTGATTGAAAATCTTAAAAAGCCAAGTCACATTTATTTCTAGAGTGCTTTATACAGTACCGATTGTTTCAAAGCAGCTTTACAGAAATAACCAGTAAAATAACAGCGTTAATGCTGCAAAATTCACCAATAATGAAACTACTTCAAAATCAGCTCTGTAGAAAACAATAGTATCATTATTCAGTTCAATGTTGATTCAATTCAGTTTCAGTGTTGCAAAATAAGGCCTTTTGAAGCTCTTGTGAAACAAAGTTTCATCAGATATTAAAAGTTCTTTATGGAACCATTTAGACAAAAAAAAAGTTATTTTATGGCATCGTGAAGCATCTTTATTTTTAAGAGTGTAATACACTTTACTATAGTATGGTTCAAAAACACTAGTATTTGCTATAGTATTTTTTCATGTGGGAAGTGAGATTATATTCTCACCTGATAGTGTCAGTGCAGTTAAACGGATAGCATTACTGAATATGAATTGATTATAAGTGCAAGTTAATTTGACTGAATCCACTCCAGTGATCTCTTGTGTGCTGGTTTAGCATGTTAGTCAGTGTGAAGGCTTGTGTGTGTTGTTGTGTTACCTGGGTAACCCTGAGTCACGGTGTTGATGTACGACGAGCTGAAGACGCCCACTCTCGCCCCGCGGCCGTTCTTCACACACATACAGATGCACAGAAAGATGGCGGCCACCGCGCCCATCAGAAACACCACGCCAAACACGATCCCCGAGATAGCCGTTCCCCTGAACAAACAAAACTGAGACTAACATCCGCTGCAGAGGACTAGTGATGCTCGATTCGTCAAACACTAACTACCCGTTTCATGGCAGGATAAGCTCAATATTTGCATAGACCACCCATGCTCTTATTTATTTGTCTCCTGATGGATCCCGTCCCTTTGTGAGTCAACGGTGATCCGTCTCTTGAGCGATCAGGCACCTGACTAAACACGGCACAAAAGACCAAATGTGTTGCTTTTCAATTGTCATTTTGAGTTTGGACGAATGTGGGAGCGAGAGACTGATGCCTTGAGGTTTGGTTAAGATCCAACCAAAGCATCTGAGATGCTCACGTGAGGAGAAACATCTAAGAAACTAGGGGCGTTATAATAATTGATTCTCTCTTCGAAGATTCTGAGCTTGTTTTTTTCCCCACATATGGCATGTGTGTGTTTGCACTTAAGTTAAATGCACTTGCATCTCCGAATACTTTTATGATACGAAATTGATCAGTTGATTTCAGAACAGAACATCTGCTATGCGGAAACATATCTGTGCATTAGTGTGAATGCGGCTTATTAAAGCTGCCACTGTTTATGATTTCATCAGTAATAATCAAACAGCAATAATGCTGAGGAAAAACTATGATCATAACTATGATTGTCTGTAAACTTTCGGATACTTAAAAGCACTCTCAGATACTGAAAATCATTTGTAATAGTCTTTTTCCCCCTTTATTACTTTATGTGTGCTTATATGTTTTGAAGCTATATTTAGTTGGTTAAATTCTTAACAATTGTTTTGATTTATTATTAATATGTAATTATTTAAAAAGTAGCCTGCTTATATAATTTAATAAAAATGCACAACATATACATTCTAAAAGATTTTGCAGACATTCTCATTAAATGTTATTTCGGAATGTTCAAAATGTCCCTTTTTTAAAAACGTTATTCAAACGTTAAGAGAACATTCCATTGTATCATTTTGCAAACATTATGGGAACGTTACTTTTGAATGTTCTCTGAACGTTCTGAAACAGGAAGTAACATTTAAAAAACGTCCGGCGGTTTCCAACTATAATGTTTCAGAAAAGAGTTCTATGAACAATGTATAAAATATATTTATATATTTTGAGAACAGTATTAAAGACAAAACAACGTTGGACAAATGTTCTGTTAACGTTACTGTTCATAACTTGCTGCAATGTTCTGAGAAAGTTCTCTGTTAGTTGAGAGCCTCTATTAAAGAGAAACAATGAAGATATTGAAGAGGTTCCATGTGTGAAATCTTCGGAAGTCACTTTTATCACTTGAACACTCTACTGTGGTCATTAAAAATGTGTTTTGATTGAATTATTAGATGTAATTGGACACGAGGGTTGATTACGGGATGTGGGTTGGATTTCAGATTGAAGTGGAAAAGCAGCTGTGTGTGAGGGGGAGGGGAGGTCAGAGGTCAACTCATGCTGGCGTTATACATGTGCTGTCTGAGAGTGTGTGTGTGTGTGTGTGTGTGTGTGAGTTCTGCATATATATAATGTCATGGGTACAACAAAGTGAAATTGGTTAATGAGGTTTACACTTCCTGTGTCCTCATAAACCATACTAAACTGTGAAATTCAACAAATGCCAGTTTACAGTTTGGACAGTAGAAAAACCATTACACACCCTTACATAGAAACTCAACGTGTGTAAGTGTGTGTGTGTGTGTGTACTTACGAGAGCACGTCTCCCACATACGCATAGTAAGAGCAGCAGAACGGAGGAGCTCCATCACAGCAGTACTCAATACAGCTGTCACACTGAGCGTCTCCACGGCCTACAAAACACACACACACACACACAGACACACACATAATTTCAAGATTATATTTTCAAAAAGACACCAAACTTTTTTTTTTTATATATGTATGCATTATGTCGAAATAATGCTGAAAAAAAGTAAATATAAAATACACTTGTGGCTGATATAAATGAGACATTTTTTTTGGTTATGGCTGATAACCAACA
>NW_015546040.1:1118566-1155079 GCF_001515605.1 Sinocyclocheilus anshuiensis | reverse complement strand
CACAGACACACACAGACACACACACACACACACACAGACACACACTCACACAATTTATATAAAATATGATATATTTACAAGAATATTTGCTTAATGTGAACTGATTTATAGGATCACTGGCATCAGAAATATAACATAATTCACATTTTCACTATTTAGCGATGTCCGTCATGGTTAGGGAAAATTCACAATCACAATCTTATTTTAGTATTTAGGAGTTTTAGTTCATATTTTGAATTAGATTTCATTAGTATATTTTCAGTTTTTAATTAATTAAAGTTAAAGAAAATTTTAGCAATTTTATTGTTTTGTCATTTTTATTAAATGCCTATTTAAAAAAAAATATATTTTTTTTACATCTATATAGTTTTCATCAGGTTTTAGTTTTAGTTATTTTAGTACACTAAACGAAAATGAGAAATGTTGCCATGGAAACTAGCTGAAATAAAATACGTTTTTAATAAAGGTTTTATTTGTAATGTTTGAAAATGTTTCTAGTTTTAGTAATAATAACTGTTC
The DNA here is from genome assembly GCF_001515605.1 of Sinocyclocheilus anshuiensis. Classification (NCBI taxonomy): domain Eukaryota; kingdom Metazoa; phylum Chordata; class Actinopteri; order Cypriniformes; family Cyprinidae; genus Sinocyclocheilus; species Sinocyclocheilus anshuiensis. The sequence continues at coordinate 1,154,560 of NW_015546040.1, read as the reverse complement.
ACAATTAAAAAACAAGCTCTTATTTCATTCACAAGTGTGAATTTGAAGTGAATCGGATTTTGTTAATTATATTTGTTGATTTTGTTTTTATATCTATTAAGATTATTTTTAAATCCCTTATGTGTAAAGCACTTTTAGCATTGTGTATGTAACGAAAATACCATAGTCAAAAACCTTACTAAATTTAGTAAGAGATGATGTTTAAATATTTTCAGTGGAATATAAGACACGGATAAAGACAAGGAATATTATATTTTTGCAGTCTTTCACTTCTCTTGACTTGAAGATTAAAGATGCTTTAAGAACATTATTGTGTATTGAGACAAAACCATCTGATCGAAATCTCCCTGCAGTGTTTCTCAGTTGTTAGTGTTGTGTTGGAGGGCTGAGCTGACAGACGAGTCTGATCCTGCAGAACGAATCATCAGCGCTTCATCATGTGTTGCTTCTTGCTCAGAGCTCTTTAATGCACCAAACACGCCTGCTGGATTCATGTTGGCATCAGACGCTATTGATCTGTGATTAAGAGAGCTTTATGATACATTTCATGACTGGATTGCATTTGCACTGCTGGTGAAGGGTGTATAAAGCACAACTATTGCTTAACAAGTCCATCTGTATAGATCTGGGTCCATGGCTTCTTATCTCGTGTTTTGATGCATAACATACTTGAAAAAGAGCTCTAAATACAACTGTTTTAGCACTAACAATCTTTTAATGTACATGTCTCAAGCTCATGCTCAAGGATAAGGATGGTTGGTACACAATTACAGCGCTATCTTGTCCTGCCCACAGTCTCATCACAGTATAATTGGTGCAATTATGTCTTCTGAAGCACCAAAATTTGGCTTCAATTTGACTGGCGTCTGTTTGCATCTGGCTTTCCAGAGCTAATGTGGGCCCCTGCAGACTGGGTGGTCCCCTAGAGGCCCTTGCTGCATCTCTGGATCCTGTCGGTCAACACTTTTGGGACAAAGACGCTTTAGAGGCACTGGTGCTTTAAATGTTACCACACACACACACACACACACACTTCCTACATATATGTGTGTATGCATAGTTTAATCATAAAACTCCAGAAAAGTGTTCTGTGATGCTATCAGATGGTCATACTACTGAATAAATACAGTGTCCATATATTTACTTAATACTTCAATGTATTTCAAAGAATACCATGGCAGCAGTGGTAGTGAAATGAGCAATTAGTCAATAGCAATTACTCTAAAGCAAGTTTTTTTTTTCAGCATCAAAAAGTTAAGAACATTTTATTAACTAACTCTTACACAGACAACGGAGAAATTGTTAGTTAACCCATATATAAAATACTTATAAAACTAGTCCGTTAAGTAGTAACTCATAAGTAACTTTTCTCTGTAAGTTCCCAGCTAACAGGAAACATTCTCACTTTCACTAACGTTTTTCAAATTCTATAAATGTTACACAACTTTTTTTTTTTTTTAAAGTAATGTTTATGGAACGTTCTTATAACTTAATATTTCATGTGTTCTCAATGTTGAGAGAAAACGTTCTTAGAATAACATTCTCAAAACATGATGTTTTGTGCTTGAACGTTCTTAGAATCGTTTTTGTAACCTTTAAATAACATTCTGATCACAACAAGAAAACCGGACACTTCAACCTTTTATTATCGCTTCAAAACAATGTTCCCATAACGTTTTTAGAACCTAAATTTGCATTACCTTGGTAGCTTTAAACGCAGCGGTAAAATGAGAATTATAAATCATCATAATGCAAAAATGTTGAGCGAAAGTCATTAACTAACTTTTACAAACACAACTGAGACATTTTTAACCCGCAAGTAAAATAACCATAAAACTGTAGCACGTAAAGTTAACTTACGACCTCACATACGTAACACTGTTGAAAAAAACAGCATATGCCGGTTAGGTATGTTTTGACGCTGGGATGCTGGTTTAAGCTGGTCCTTTGCCAGCACATGACCAGCATAAACCAGCAAAAGGACCAGCATAAACCAGCAAAGGACCAGTTTAAACCAGCATCCCAGCGTCAAAACATACCTAACCAGCATATGCTGTTTTTTTCAACAGACGTGACTTTCCTTTGTTTGTAATTTAAATAAATAATCGATTACACTTTTAATTGATCTACTTCCTAGTTTGCAAATATAAAACTAGCCTACATTACCGGCAAAGAAGCAAAGCAGCAGAGAGTTCCGCAAGAACTTCCAACTCTTCTGTGAACTCGGCGTCCTCGGATTTTCCATAATGTTCCTGTGCATTTCTGTTGAAAACCCCTGGAAACGTTATTTAATCTTTGCACACTTGATCGTTAATTCTGCCATGTCTTACATCTTATTATAATACACTGTGCCGATGTTGTTCTGACTGTCAAGCGTTCCAAGCGTTAAAATAAACCAACTCTTTTATGCATAACGCTCCACGTGTTCCACGACTCGTCTCTCAGTCACACCTTCTCATTTGAGTCCTCCCTCTTTGTCTTTAACTTCTTCCTTGCGCTATATTCTTTTCCTCGGCTCGATCCCCTCCCCCAGGAACGTCGCCCAGCTGGTCTGGATGCGACTGAACGAATTGAACGAACGGCCGCCTCCGCCGTCACGACTCCTCATCACACAGACGTGAATGAGGCTGGTTAACTCAGGAACAACACAAGAGTCGCACGATCATGCTGGGAACACGTTCGCCCTCTTCAATAGCGGCAAATTGCGGCCTCATCTTCTCGCTAGTGTCCCTGAAGTCTATATTTAGATCTCTCTCGAGTCGTGTTTTCACGAATCCGCTCTGTGTGCAACATCCCTGACCTGAGCTCGACACGAAGAGTAAACAAGAGCATCTCAAAACACGTGTTTCATAGGCCCAAATGTTCATACTTAATTCAGTTGATCAACTCAGTAGAATGCAAGCACATATTTAGAACTCCTACCCAATCTCATGAAAGTGCGTATCAATACCACGAGTTTCTGTTGCTATTTGGCATGCTATTTATACGCACAAATAACCGCAAAAATTAATTTTTTTTTTTTTTTTTTTTTTTTTTTGCGTGCATATGATACGCAATGTTTAGGATTAGGGGTGTGGGGTAGGTGCGTATTATATGAACGCCGAAACTGCGAATCATATGCATGCCAACAAATTGAGTATCATATGCACGCGAAAATTGCGTACTATATGCACGCCAAACACGTGCGTATCATCTGCACGCCAAAGTCAATTTCTGTGTATAAATAGCACGCCTAATAGAAACAGAAAATCGTGCTACTGATACGCATTTTCATGAGACCGGACTCATTTAGAATTGGGGCACCATAAAAATAACATTTATCTTAAATGATTACCATTATATATTGTTTACGAGTTGTGACTTGATCCCCTACTCAATCAAAGCTTAATGTATTTGAGTTGTTGACAAATAACATGGACTCAACTAACTAAAATCTTCTAAGAACGCATTTCCAACACTCCCATTAACGCAAGAAAGCATTTCTGAATGTCTGAATGTTTTTTCTTGGTTATGCGAATGTTAATGGAGCAGTTCATTTGATCATTTGCAGACATTACAGGGATGTTACATTTGAATGTTCTCTGAACATTCTGAAAAAAGTGGTAACATTTAAAAATGTTGCATGAACATCCAACTAAAACATTTAAGAAAAAATTCATTCCATGAATGATGTATAAATATTGCTATTGTGCTAATGTTTTGAGAACATTATTAAAGAGCATATAACGAACGTTCTATTAATGTTACTGCACATTAGCCAACGTTCTGAAAACGTTTCCTGTTAAATTCAATGTTATTGTGTAAGGGAAAGCAAATATATTTACGTCTTGCTATCTTGTATCTCACATATTTACAGTCAGAAAAAAGGTTTTCATTAGAAAAGGCCTTGCTCATGGTGTTCAAAGTCAGTTGTTTTTTTACTGAGTGGTTGGTTGCTTGCATGTATTATTTAGCAGAAGGACTAGCCAGGGCTGAATGTGCTTCCTCTTCAGCCACCCTTGTAACATAATGACAAAACCTCTTAAATTATGAAAGATTGTTATATAACAAAAGACTTCCTGGTTATGACCAGTGATGTGGTTATTACCTGTGCTGCTGAATATGCCGGTCATACAGGCTTTTCTTTGAACAGCTATTGAGAGTGCTAATTAATTTAATTCAATTTATTTAATTCAGCCCAGTGGACTTTCTTGTCTGGTTCATAATACAAGCAGACAGACTCAGCATCTTTGTATTGATAATTGTCCTGACTAGATCTAGTCATGTTGATGCTCTTTTGAGTTTATTTTGATGTATGCATGTACTTAAATTGATGTACTTCTATTTACAAACAATGTGCATAAGTTAGAGTTCTGACTTTAGATGTTAATGTTGCTCCATCATTTAGAGCAGATTAGCCACCTTAAAAATACCATTATATTTTTAGAGAAAATATAATGTAGTACCTTCACGAATCCCTAGGGGTCCTCAGACTAGGATTTAGGCTACATAAAGTGCTTCAATGTCAGCAGCAGCCACACCCAAAATAAGACACCATCTCAAAAATATTGGTCCACAAATCAATGTGATACTTTATTCATAAACCTAAGATCATTGATATTGTATAAATACTCTAATATATAATCTACATCCTTCAGTTATTTCAATAATAATAACAAATAGAAATACAATAATTATAAAAAGCAACAAGATTATATTAAATGGGCTTTACAAAAATAAATAACGTTTGGATATTCTGTACAAAAAGAAATACCTCATTACAAAGATACCTTCTCAGAAGGCAGGAGAGGATTACTTATGAAGTAGTAGTAGGAGAGAAGTCCCTCACCATATCTCCACACAAACACACAGAACTAACCCACACATACATAAACATGCACAAACACAGTCTCTCGTCAGGTATAGAACTTATGCTCTTTGGTCTCCCTCCCCATTAAAAACGTGATCCCTCTTGATCGGGTATGGCTTTGCAAAATGGTGAAAATATCAACCTAGGAAGCTAAACTTAAAGCTAATGTGCATTGTTAAACTTAGTTATGAGGAAATGCATAATACCTGTTGTGGTGTTTGATTAGCAGCATGTGTGCCTAGCTGAGGTGAGATATGGCGTTGGTTTTGGCAAGAAAAATGCATGTGTTAAATATGTGCTCTGAGCCAGAGTTTGCAACTTTGAAATGAAGAACCACTAGAGGGCGTTTTATATAACACCACTACTAATGAACTCTTCTGTTACTGCTCTTGACCCTGGCAATAGCTCCTATATGTTCCTATATGCTCTCTTGTGACAAACGAATCATGGTCTGTCTAGTCCAGCTCAGACAGATGGTACAAATGCATAGCTGTTTCATGCACTCTTTCATTAATCGTCATACACACCCATGCACACTCAAAATCTAACATGCATGACATCACTATCCAAAGCAGCAGAGGTGTGCGTATTCTCATCCTCCATCACAGCTGTCAAGACAGGTGCACAGTGTGCCAGCTTTGTGCCCCCAGTGTTGGATGGGTGGGATTTGAAACACTGAAAGAAGTTTGCTTGCAGTCTCGGTCATAAGGGGCCCTTTGAATCTAAAAACCTGGGTTGGTCGGCACCAGATGTGCAAGGTTACAGCTGTTCGAGGATGTTTTCGAGCCTCAGTGCTCAGTTTCAACAGGGAGTCATGTTGCACAAATCCAGGAGAGGTCGTGGCCGATCTTTTGCGTTGCAGCTCTCGTTAGGCAAAGTGCGGCCGTTGTGTCCGATGCAGAACAGGGTGCGCTTGCGAAAGCCTCTGCCACAGGTTTTGGAACAAGCGGACCACTCCCCGAGCAACCAGGATGGGCAAGCCTGCAGAGCACATGGTTGCGACGACGTAGGGCGCAGCTCTTCAGGACAGTCTTTCGATTGGCGGCCATATGCATCAAGACAGATGACGTCCCGATTCTGTATACCACCGCCGCAGGTCTTCGAACAAGGTCCCCACTCACGTAGGGCCCATTCGTCATCTCCTGCTTCACTAATAACGTTAATGGACGGCCGTTTTGTCCCACTGGGGCGTGGTGCAAAGTAGCTGAATTTTATGCGAGGTCGGGGGGAATCACCGACTGACAGCACCTGGATGGTAAGAGGCTCAGGTAAGGGAGCAAAGCTTCGCAGGCGCTCTAGTGTGGCAGAGGAACCGCTGTAACGCAGCAGTGCACCTTTCAGGGAGATGTCAGTCTCTAAAGTGGTCAGCTTATAGTCGCCGTTCAGTAGGTACGTGCCATCTTGCCTGCGAACTGCTAGGTAGCTATTGTCTTGGCGGCGGCCTCCAAGAGAGCGCTGCTTAACATCTAGGTTTGTGGCACCGGCTGGAATTGCCACTACATCTTGGTAGCCCGCTCTAAAGTTCAGAAACAAGGAAAGGTCAGATTAAACAGAAATCTGAGAAGGAATTTTGGAAAACTCTAACTGGCGCAGATTGTGGGTTTACCTAGCACGTTCCACTGATCCAGAAACTTTCTTGCAAGTCGATCCGTCTCCTCCACAGATGCCACATTTGTCAAAACGCTTATTGGAGCCAATTACCCTGTCACAACCAGCTTTCACACACTGGCCTTGGACGCAGACTGAGGTGGAATCTGGGGTGCATGGTGTACCATCAGCCACCTGAAGGCATTGGAACGAACCTTGGATTAAACATCTCCAGTGCATCCACTACACCACTGTTAGATTTTACAACTCAGGCTAATTGGAACACTCACCTTTGGCTTCAGAATGACGAAGTAGCCTGTTCCCTTTGCTCGGCACATCAACTTGCAGCGGTCCTTGGGAGACACCCCGGCATACTTTGGCACCCACTCGATGCCTTCTCCTGAGCCAAATAACACCTGAGAGGAGATGTCATTGTGGGCCAAACACTGCTCCTCACGGAATGTCAAACCTGCGCAAATAAACACAGTTGTAAATCAAGCGGCTTGCATGTTGTTGCAAAAACAGAAATAGGACCATTCCTTACCATTGCTATCAGGGCAGGTCTCGGTGTTGCAGGAACGATACTGAATTCTCTTGCCCTCACAGTATTTGCCTCCATTTTTGGGTAGGGGATTGTCACACTCCCTGATAGAGTACTGCACACCTCCTCCACAGGTACGGGAGCAATCTCCCCAAGGTCCCCAGGCTCCCCATCCGCCATTGACTGGAGTCTAAAAGGTGACAGGACAGAACCATTGTCAGTCACAAATCAGAATAACATCAATTCTGTATGGCACACCAAATGGTGCTCACCTGATACTTGGCAGCCTCGGACCTGCTCAAACACTGGCCTGCCATACAGTAGCTGTCAGACCTGCAAGGCGTCCCATCGGCCCATGGAAAGTTCTTGGTTTGGCAGACAGGCAAGCCATTTGCAGTTGTGACCATGCACCAAAGGGCGGCACAGGTGGTGTTCTGGTCCGGACAGTGCCGGGACTCCTCTCCAAATGTGAGACGGCACTGTCTATTGGCATCGTAAACTGAACCTGGCAGAGCCTGTGGTAACTGCTGAGGCTTCTGGGGCTTGTCCAGCAAACACTGACCATGGCCATTGTCCAGGAAGGTCGTGACCATTATAGCACTGCAATAAGACCAGGGCTGTAGCTGGTTCAGATTTGACAAGGTTGAGGCCATCATGTGGGCACTCCACTGGTCGCCGTTAAGACTGGCACATTGTTTAGCATCATCATGGGGCATGTTGAACACGTGACCTACATGAGAAGCACAATTATTAACTTGAGCTACACCTGCATAGTTTCTAGTTTTTACATAGGAACATGGGGATGTGCCTACCGAGCTCATGTGCAACTGTGAAGGCTGCCTGCAGACCATCATCTTCAATAATGGAGCAGCTTCGATCCGGATCACACACGGTGCCAACATCCGCCATCCCCACAGTGTCACAGGAATGAGCTCCACAAAGATCCTGAAAGGAACAGCGTTCATAAGTAAGAGCCGTGCTAGATAATTATTTACTCACACTCTAAAAACGAGACCAGGAGTGATAAACTTACCTGTCTGGTGAACAGCACCGCTGTGTCGTAGTGCTCTGCGTGCCGGTCACTGGATGGGTTGTGCTGTCTTTGCCACTGGCAGAAGTTCCTGAGTGTAAGCGCCGCATTGGAGGACACCTGGGGACCATGTTCTTCATCGTACACAACAAGCAGCTTCACAACTGCCAGAGTGATCGAATTACGAATGGTAGGGTGTCGATATAGACGAGATGCCACCGACATGATGGTCAGCAGATAGGGTTTGAGCCCAGCGCCGTGAAATTCTGTCATTGACTGGTCCGCCACAATCATGATTTCCAAATAGCGAGGAGTGGACACAAAGCGCCGAGATCTGTGGTGTGCTGGAGGATGAGGAGATAATAATTAAAGCCATTGGTTAAATCAGAAAAAAAAAGTGAAATCTAAATCAGTTTCAGTATTTACCAGAGTGAAAAGTGTCTTGCATTAAATTACTTTTCCAAATTGATGACTTGTATGTTTTATTTAAAAAGCCAATTGGCTTTAACCATAATTTCCTACTTCCTATTGCTAGTCAGCGTCAGGTGATATTAGAGGGAGGGACTAGAATATCTAGAGAGCATGGACATACATTTGTAGACGCCTATGAGTGCAAGATGACGTCATCAATATATATATACTGTATATATATATATATTGGTTTTCTTGGAACCAAAAGGCTGTATTTTAAATGCATGTCCTCTTTTATGAGTCCACATAGATGCCTCAAAGCTATTAAACCTAAATGCAATTTTGATTGGAAATAGTAAAGTAAAATGGTGTTTTATAACTGAAAAAATAGAGAACTGTGTACTTAAAAGATTGAAAGCTATTGGGAGTTAGTGCTGAGCTTGCTTACTTTTCCATTTGACTAAGCTTCTGCTCCGCCCTGCTAATAACTTTTCCAAAACCTGCGCACTTTCACGAGAAACGTTGGCGGAAATACAAACCATCTACAGTCCTCCGGTGCTGATCTGCGCCACATGCGGTACCAGGAGGAGAACTTCCACGTCTCTCCAGCCAATTCTCTCCCGCCTCCCTCTCCCCCAACCCTCAACCCTACGTCCCCTTCCCTCCTCCTGCGTATTTCTGCCCTCTCCGAGTTAACCCTCGCCTCGCTTTTGGAGACGGCTCCTCTGCGCTTCAGAAAAAAATCTTTAAAGGTCCCATGGCATGAAAATGTCACTTTATGAGGTTTTTTAACATTAATATGAGTTCCCCTAGCCTGCCTATGGTCCCCCAGTGGCTAGAAATGGCGATAGGTGTAAACCGAGCCCTGGGTATCCTGCTTCGCCTTTGAGAAAATGAAAGCTCAGATGGCCCAATCTGGAATCTTCCCTTTATGTCGTCATACGGGGAAAGGTTACCTCCCCTTTCTCTGTTTTGCCCGCCCAGAGAATTTGGCCCGCCCATGAGAAAATGAGCTACTACCGTGCGAGGTGAGCACAATATTTTTTTTTCCTCGAGAGACATCATGGCTTGCAAACGAGGGAAGCATGGCAGTTGCCCCGCCTCTCTCCTCCTCATTAGCATTTAAAGCTACAGACACAGAAATGGCACGTCCTAAGGAGAGCTCATTGTGGGACTGGCTCGTAGTGGCTGAAATTCTGCACCAAGGCTGAATTTCGGGAAAGAGACTTCAGATACAGTACTAGGGACCACTTAGGCCTATATAAAAGCATCTAAAAAGCAGCATGTCATGGGACCTTTAAGATGCGTTAAAGAACATGTGTGCTATTTGCAGTTGATGCATTTCCCAACTAAATTACGCGATTTGGTGTTTAGTGCGTTAATGCAGACGCAGAACTCTGCTTAATTCGCTCCTCTTGCGCCAGCGCGCACTGAATGACGCGGAGTCACCGAGTTTATTCGGGTTACCGGAGGCGTGCGCGAAATATTACCGGAAAAAAAAAATCTCAGTAGCCTAATAATAAAGTATAACGAAACTTTCCTAGATACAAGATCGATAACCATAACGTTTTATTCTGCAATATTTACCTTTAGACTCAGACGGGATGCGCTCTGTGTCAGATCTGGTTGGTTTCTCGGTGACCCGTTCCTCCTCTTCGTTCACCCCACACTTCGAACCGTTTTCCTCATCCGAGAAACCCCGTTTTCTTCTGCGAATGATGTGGGTGTCTCCATCTGAAGCCTCTCCGCTGGCGTTTGCGGGTTGAATGAAATACTCTTCACCGCCGATATAGAAGCCGCCTCGCAGTCCGTTGCACAGATTGATCGCCGCAGCGGAAAGTTCGTCTCCGTTCACGGTTCCAGAGAAGAAGCACCGCGCCTCTCCAGCGCTGTCAAACTCCTCGGACTCCGGTTTCCCGACCATCTGGAACACAAACCCGGGCGCTAAAAAGGTCTGGTCCGGTTCCAGATCCAACACCATCTGATTTCCAAAGACGTCCAAGCTATAGATGCGTCTCTCGGATTGCTTTTCCCGTGCTTCTGCTGTATGGGTCGGTTCGGTGTCGTACGATTCGAGATGGACCGGCACCACGGTGCTCTCTTCCCACGCGCTCTGCGCCGCGTTTACGCACAGGGCTGCGACGAAACCCAGTATGACGCGCAAAAGAGACATTATATTCCCGTTGGGTTCTCAAGAGCAAAAATCCTCAGAAAGTTTCAGTTCTTTAAGAATGTGACTCCAAAAGCCGGTGTATCACAGGAACAAAACCAGAAAACAGCAACAGTTACCAATCCAGAGCTTAAAATGACCTCCGAATGGAAATTAGCCTAATAGAACGATCGCCGCAGCAAAATCACGAGAAGAGTCTCAAAAGGGGTCTTGGAGAGATTCTCTCACCGTCTCCTCGGGTTTCAGCTCTCCTTCTGTCTTAGAAGCAAGAAGCCCGGCTCTCTATATATGCTCCAATGCAGGACCACCCCTTTCCTGAAGCCCCTTTGATCTGCTGCAGCCAAATCTAGTACGCAACAGAGCGCTGGAGCAGAGCCACAATCATCAATCATCAGAGCGCAACACTTACGGCCCAAAACTCCTGTATTAGTCATTTAAACTCCTTATCGGTCTATATGTGCATTTTGCATTCACGTGGCTTATATAACTTAAAAACTCCATTCCTAGACTAAGATGAAGTGCACTAATATGTCAGTATAACACAAGGTTATTGAGGACATCAGGAGACACGAGTCTCCTCACAAGGGATGGGAAGCAGCTGACTGGAGCTTCTGCTGCGGGGAAGAGGCGCAGGCGGATCGGATTGAAGCGGAAAGCCGAGCCGCGGTGCTGTTAAGGTGGACCGCCGTGGAGGAAATAGTTTGTCTTCCGCGTTTAATGGGCCAAATTTAATTTAGTCGGTCAGTGACCCTTTAAGGAGAAAGTACATGCTGTCCGAGAACAAACCCAAAGTGTTCTGAGTTACAGGAACATAATGAATATAGCGTGTGGGCTTATTAAAAATGAAGATTCACTCTGATTGTATAATTTCATTGTTCTGAAGCAGATGCTTTAGATTTTATGCTTAATAATGCTAAATCTCTGACTAAGAAAGAAAAATACTGGTTCAGAAGTGACATATATGAATCAATACACCCATTTCTGCATGCATATGCAACTTATTATGAATTAATGAGTAGCTTTCAGTCAGTCCTCGAGTTTAGAGGGTTGACAGTCCACCTTAAAAGCTTTTTGGAACCAGCTGGGTGTTCAAAATATTTTTTGTAGGTTCAACACAAAACCACTAGATGGAAGCAGAACTTAACAATTAATTCCTTCGCGTTTGCTGTAATGCCAAACCACATAATATACGGACATGGACTTTTTCAAGATTAATTTTAAAAGTACAAATTCTCCATGCAGTGCCTTAGATAATAAAATTGCATGTATGATAATTATACAAGTAGCCTCCTGTATATAAAATAGTAGGCTACAATCAATAGTTCAAGTATGATGAGAGGTCAACTGTGCACCATAACTTTATTATAATTAAGAATAAAAAAAATAAAACAATATATATTGGAATGTAAATGGCACGATCAGTTCATGTTTGGTTTTATGTGGATTTAATATTATTTGAACTTTTCCTCATTTAGTTGAAGCAGGTCAGACAGCAGGTGGCGCCCCAGCATCATATATAATCTCATATCAGTCTGTCTGTGTTAATATTATGTGCAGCAAAAACTAGTGTACAGTTATAGTAGGCTACAAGTATCTCAGCACTACAAAAAATATTTGAGGAAGTCTGCTGTATTTTAAAAGCATATAGGCCACGTACTGAAGAACGTTTTACTAATGTTCCTGTTAAGTTTTGAAAACGATATTTCTGAATGTTCAAAGTGTCCAGTTTTGTAATGCTTTAAAATGATTTTCATTGGTTATGCGAAGGTCAAGGAACCACCATCCTGTTGTATCAGTTTGCAAACATTATGGGAATGCTACTTTTGAACATTCTCTGAACGTTCTGAAACAAAACGCAACATTTAAAAAATGTTACATGCATATCCAACTAAAAGAAAAAAATTCACGAAGGACGTATAAATAACGTTTTGAGAACATTATTAAAGACCAGAAAACTTTGAACAAACATTCTATTAACGTTACTAGAAGAACGTTTGTTCATAACTTTGAGAGAACCTTGCTCTTGAACCTTCCCTTACCAAAAAGTAGTATACTTCAAGTTTATTTTATTAAGTATACTTAAGTAAAGTTCAAGTATATTTTTAAGTATACTTTATGTAGTAAGTATACAAATATCAGTGTACTAGTAGTATACTTGTAAGTGTACTATTTCAATACTCCTTCGGACTAAATTGGCCCACTTTCTAGTATATAAAAGTATACTTTTATGTATAACAGTAGTAAACTTTAAGTACACAGCTAGTTTACATACATTTTTTTAGCTTGTACTGCAACTATACTTTTCCTCAGATGTTTCGATTGTAATGTTGCATTCCTAGTTTCAGTTACTTTAGGTATCTGATTTCCTTTCTTCAAAGCCTCAGCATATGTTATTCCTTCCGCCATTCTAACGTTTTGAACCTTCACCGCATTTTTCCGTACATGACACCCTCCGTAACCTGCACTGTGATCTCCTCCACAGTTGCAGCACTTAGGATTTACACCTTGTCCACACTTGCCATACTCATGATCACCTCCACACCGCGCGCATCTCTGTTTGCCTCTGCATACTGCCGCAACATGACCGAATTTTTGACACTTGTAACATCTTAGCGGCGGGGGAACGTATGGTCTAACCGTATAGCTTACAAATCCCAAATAAACTCTCTCAGGCAGTCTATTTTCATCAAAGTTTAACATTACTGATAGGCTGTCTGTCTTTTCATTATTCCTGACGCACTTGAGCCGTCTGACAAACTTTACTGCTGCTCCAGTTATATTACTTTTAATCTTCTCATCTGCAACATCCGTTGGAATCCCCGTTATAACACCTCTGACCCAATTCTTTTCTTCTGGTATGGAACATTCAACTTTATTTCCAATTATCGATTTTATTCCTAGAGCCGTTTTTTGCTGCCTACTGTCTTTACAAAACAACATCAGCTTGCCATCCCTCAATGTCTTAATGCTTTCAACCGTCCCTATTGTTTCTTTTAGAGTTTTTGTTAGTTTTAAAGGATTAATAGCATTTACAGACTCAGTAAACTTAATCAATACCTTATACTCCTCTTTCCTTCGTCTTGCCTGGTGATTTCCTTTTTCACTATCCGTTTCTGAGATTTGTCCCCAACTTTTCTTTCTTTTCCGATTTTCTACTACTCTCCATTCGCCGCCTCCACTATCCACATCTCCCACATCATCCTCCATTTCCGGATCACTTCCGGAATCTACGCTACTTCCTACCATCAGCGCTCCCAGTCACAATCCAGCTGTCACCAACCGCCCGAGACCCTGTTTTATGTCTGATGATCATGCTAGAATACATGTGGACGCATCTGTTGTTTCGGTTTCTTCTTCACTTGTGTTTTTTAGAAATTCTGTACAGAAGATGTGTACTAGCGCCCCCTACCGGATAACAATGAAAACACGGATTCTAGGAACACAAGTATAGCTCAAATATATTTAGACTTTTTCTAAGTAGGCTATAAGTCAAGTATACTTAAATGTCATTTTAAGTATATTTCTGAGAAGTACATAAAGCCTATTTCTGAGAAGTACATAAAAAGTAGACTAAAAGTATACTTTCCTAATTTTTAGTTTAAAAGAAGTATACTAATAGCACACTTGAATAAACTTCTTTTTCGTAAGGGTTGTTCTGGGAGCGTTCTCTGTTAGCTGGGAAACACTCTGTGTAGGACATGCTCAGGAGTGACATGGTATTGAAAGCTGTTCTTTAACAGCTCAGAGGCCCGTTTCAGAAAGGAGGTTAATTGAAAACTGCGTTAACCTGAAAAATGCTTTTCTTGGTATTTTGGAATCTAAATTAAGTGCATTTTACTTAAAACAAGAAAAATAATCTTAATGCAAACAGAAACATAGAAAAGATGATTTTTCTTACCTCATTGGCAGATAATTTGCAAAAAATAAGAAAAATACACTTAAATGACCTTTGAGAATATTTAGATATTTTGATTGGAAAAATAAAGACAAAAAAGCTTTTTTTTTGCAGTGCAGCTACACTCATTCATTGCACATATATTTTCCTCACTGTGAAAGTGACTAAAACAGCATGTCCTTTTATACAGAATCCTGTAAATAAGGAGGCTGCATTAATTCCTAGGGAGTTAGGATTATAGTGATTTTTTGCCATATCCACATGCATATTTATTTGAGCTGTAATGGTAGTTTTTGATATAACATCAGGCATGCAGAGCACATTAGTAAGGCTACTGTATGCAGAGCGGCAAGGAAAGTGTGTCTCGCTATCATGCTCTTTCTGAGAATCGTTGTGTAGTTTAATGAGCACAGACCCATCGAAAATGAAGCTGATTACTGTATGGAACTGTATGGGGTAGTTCGAGATATTATGCTGTAATCACCACCACAGCTGTTTAATTTATTTGGTCATCTTTGTGTCCTTCAAACACAAAAGCAACAGTTATTGTTTTTCCTGTTGGATTTTAACATTCTTCCAATACTTGGCCATCCTTTTCATCTGTTCTTCATTGTTTTGTGAGTCTTCTTGCTGTTGGCTAAGTACAAGTCAAATGTTTATTTAATTGCTCTAAGTTTGGATTAGACAATGTTTAATTATGTGAAAAGAGCATTAGACTGTGGAAAAAGCTGCTGCACATTGAAATAGACACTGGATGATATTTATTTAATAAAGTCATGTAGTCTACACCCATGAACATTTTATATGCTTAGAGCTTTACCTGATTGAATTATGTTTTTGTACTTCATGTTTAGCTGCTTTCTTCTTTTCTTTTGCCCGTGGGATACTTACCGTTCTGCCCGTTTTCACCTCCAGTACATTGAGAACCCATCTCAGGGTAAGTCAACTCAGAGTTAAAGTTTTAACTCCGAGTTGGTTGAACCTCCTTCTTGAAACGAGACTCCGGAGACTTTAACGTTGTGTTTAATGACAAGCATCATGTTTTTGTCAGATGTCCCTCCCGAAAGTCATTAGGAGAAATAAAAACAGACCCAAATGGGTCACTAGTTCATCCAATCTAGAGCTTTAAAATGAACGTGGAGCATCTCAAATGTTTGAGTTTATATTGAGATCTCAGGATTTTGATTGCAGACCTAAAGTCTATATTAAACGCAGTTACTAATTAGTGTGATTCGGTTGGCTAATAAAACAGCCCATTAAAGAAAGTTTATAGTCTGAACAAGTTATTAGCTTCTGTGTATTTTCAGTGTTTCACCATCGTCTGTGCAGTTTGATAAATAGCTGGTGTTTCACCTTAATCAACAGATTGCATGTTGGTTTTCATCTATTTTATTGACCTATAATCTGATTTAAAGCTGCTTTTTTGCTGTTTCATGAATCGTTTGGTGTCATAACGGTGCGAGTGTTTAGGTTTCACACAAAATCCATTAAAAGCCAATAATATATTTTAATATAGATGTGTAAGAAAATGTTTTCTCTCAAATTAGTGTCAATAAACAGCAAGTTCCGGGTCAGCGTGCGCTAAATGAACTGCATGTTTATTTCCTGGGAATAACAGTGGAAATGTTCATTAGTTTTTGGTGATTGGCGTCTCTTTAGAAATTATAACTGAGAAATCTTTACTGGGATAAAAAGCGTGACAACTTGCCCCTCTCACTCCTGCTTGCTCTCAAAATAAACTCTAGTCTTCTAGTTTAGTCTTACAGCAAGACTGCTCATTCATATCTCATTTAAGATGAAGCACTACAGATAGTGTCGTGTTTAACAGAGGTTCAGAAGAAGAAGTGGATATTTCTATGGGACTGTGGAAATATCATCCTCTGCTCTCATGCACTTTAACAAACTCAAATGGCCTGTTTATTGATTCCATTTGAGAAACTAATTAGAAACTAGATGGATATCTCAGTGAGGCAACAAATGAATCGATAAACTTTTAAATATAGCACTTTGTTTTATATACACATATATTCATGAAGATGGCTAAAAAAGACAATTTTCTTCAAAAGGAACTATTCTGCTCACTCATATTCCTAGTTAAATAGTATTTATGAGACAAAATGAGCATAACAATAAATAAATTCATCCTGTGTTTTCTTATTTTTCACATACCAGTTGTACAAACAATAAATTATAAAATCAGTGCTGTGCATTTTCAGTGAAACGGCCATTTCCCATTGAGACGGTAAAACAGTACTGCATACATGGAGTAAACCGATGAAATCTTGGAAAACGTTCAGGTACCAAACACTGAATCACATGAGTTCATTCAGTTACTGCATCTGTGTGAAATGAATCAAACAACTTCGCAAATTGAACAACTGCAGCAGGTTTAAAGTCAACATGAAATGCATTCGCAACACATTGCACTTCAGTAATGTGATGCACTTCTAATTGAAACTGGATGTATGATGAGAAACAAAATAGTGCAAGACTTTTGCATTTCATTTCATTTCATTAATTTTAAAATGAATTTTATTTGGGAATTGATGAGATGGTGTCGAAGTCAAATGATATCAAATTACTATGAAAGATTAATTTATATAATAAGAGCAGGTACATGAATGAAAGTAAATAGAGTTGAATCATGTTGACTTTAAACTGATTTCCGCTGCTCATAAAAACACACACATGAATCAACGATCTGAACACACATCACATAGCTGAGATGTTTCACTGTCTGAGAAATGAAGTTGTGAGGTTGAACTGAGGTGAAAAATGATTCAAAGGAATGTTCCGGTTTTAGGATTGTGTTTACAGTAACTTACAATGGAAGTCTATGGGGCAAGACATTGTATCAGAATGTTAGAAAACACATTTGCTTTGAACAACACAACAAAAAAACATTAAATGTGTCACCTTGTCTGTGCAACATTATAAGAACATGTAAAAGTCACTTACATCAGTAACACATAGTAACACTTTTTTTTTTTCTAGGTTGTGTGAATGTTAAGGGAACGTTCCGTTTTAGAATTTTGGAAACATTATGAGAATGTTACATTGAACGTTCTGAAACAAGTCGTAACATTTAAAAAATGTCAGATGAACGTCCAATTGAAACATTTATTTATTTTTTAATCCCATGAATGATGTATACATAATGTTTTTGTGCTAACATTTTAAGAACGTTATTTAAGACCAGATAACTTTAAATGAGTTACTTGAATTGTTTTGAATTGTTCAAAACTTTAAAAGAACGCCGCCAGAACATTCTAAAAATGTTTCTTGTTAGCTGGGCTTACAGTTCAAATAACACACATTTCTGTACATAGCAATTAGTATACAGGCTTTAATAAACATACGTTTCACATTTCTGCTTTAACCCTGTGTGATTCTTGTCTCATAGACGTCCATTGTAAGTGTTTCACTCTAAACAAGGTTTTTGTTTGTTTTAAACCTGAAACATTCCCATGAAGATGTAAACGGCGCGACTGCGAGCGAGTGAGCGATCGGCTGGCGTTATTGCGAGTATCGAGGGCACTCAGTGTCCTGAACACAGAAAATGACATACACACATTTACAAATCAGAGCCCTGTTTAGTTGTTCTGTAACAAAGAAAGGAAGATCAGTTCATTGTGGGAGTTTCAGACTCAAACGGACATAAACATGGAGCACAGAGGAACAAACACATCAACGTCAGCTCAAACCCTGAAAACGAGCTCAGGAACGGACCGGCGGTCAGTCATATTCCCAGTTTGTCTTAGTCTTATGAGATTCACTCCGGAAAATCAGCATTCTGCATGGACCTTTCCGTTCCTGCAGTCGATGCTTATTTCTTATGGGTGATATTGGGACCCTAAACAGGTTGTTCACGCTAACAGCGATCAGTAAATCTGTTGACAATTGTTGACAACGTGGTCCAGCTTTATACAAATAAGCTGTGACTAAATGCGATGACAACCAATGGGAGCGCAGACTGATATAGTTGAATAATGCAATCAAGTAAGGTGGCACGGTAATCTGATAATCCTGATTATTTTGCTCCAAAATCACAAAGGCTCTAGGTTTGAGAAATTCCTTTTTAGATTTCAGAATCAGAATTATTGCACTTTTACACAAGCACAAATCAAAAGGAAATTACATTATGCTATATATCGCGCAGCCCTACAGTCGAAGTTGCGGTCACATTAGCAAAATTGCAGTGAAATTTCGTGAACCAAAACAGTCCAATGTCTGCTGTCTATAAAATAGAGATGTATGAAGTGCCACTCACACAGAAGTCACTTTGAAACCAAGCGGTTTTCTGTTGGTCAATGGAAAAAAGTGTAACCTACGTGGGTAAGCTTTTTCACGCAATCGTTGGAATCCAATTGGAATGACTTGATTCCACAGAGCAACTGTAAATGTGATTGCAACTTAACATTAAACTCTATGGCAGTGGTTTAAATCACTGCCAGTGTGAACTTAAGGGGTGTGGCTTTGTTAAAGGGGCGTGGCTGAAAGTTGCCACATTTAAGGCTAGAGCCAAAGCTCCTCATCTGAGTCACAACGCGATTGCGAACACTAGCAGGATTCAGGAAGTTAGTCTGATTGAGGGATTCCCAACACTCTGTTTTTTTGCATATGATATTGATACAGAATGTTAGGCTAATGTTCCCATTAAGTTATGAAAACACTGTTTCTGAATGTTTTTAAAATGTTTTTTCTTGGTTATGTGAACGTTAATAGAACATTCCATTTTATCAATGGTTAATGTCAATGCATCTTAACATCAAACACTACAGAAATGCTTTAAATCACTGCCAGTGTGAACTCAAGGGGCGTGTCATTTGAATGAAGGGGCGTGGCCTTGTCAAAGGGGCGTGGCTGAACGTCACCACATTCAAGGCTACAGCCAAAGCTCCAGAGTCACAACGCAACACAATTGTGAACGCTAGCAGAATCCCACAGTGATCGGAATGCAACTGCAACGGTTCAGTCTACGTGCTTCACGAAGCTCAGTCAGGAAGTTCGTCTGATTGAGGGGTCCTCAACATTTTTTAATCAGGCAGTTTTTGAAGGCCGACGGCCGGGCGCTGAGCGGGCAGCTCTTGGACAGCTTCCCTTGAGGGTCCTGGCATTGCACCGTGCGACTCTGCCAACCCGTATCGCAAGCTCTGGAGCACGTCATCCACGATCCCGTCACCCAGCGCGGCCCCGCGGGCATCGTCGTCGTCACAGGAACCTCGGTCGTAAACGTCACAATCTCCGCCGAGGACAGCGCCGCGACGGTTCCCGAAGACGTGGCGACCGTACGCGGCGGAAGCGGCATTTTGCGCGGCATGAAGAAGCTGTAGCGGATGTCTAGTGGTTTCTTAGAATCCGTGGCCAGAATCTGCACCACCAGGCTTTCCTGAAGGGCCCCGGGGCCCATGCTGTGAAGGGCCTCGTCCCGCTGACTCCAGCCGGTGTAGTTGAGAACGGAGCCGTTGAGGGGGATGATGGTCTCGGACGTGGAGATCATGAACTTCCCGTTGAGCAGGTATTCTCCTCCGGGCCGCCGCAGCGCCAGATACGCTGTGTAGCGCGACTGGCCTTTGGCTTTGTACTGTCGGACCTTCAGGTGCGTCGAGCCCTCGGGAACCTTCACCACATCTGTGTAGCCCTTGCTGGAGAACACAGAGACAACATCACATGACTTTATTAGTCATTTTGTCTTATTTTGTATTTTCTGTCTTTTCCAGTAAAAAATATCTAAAACAATTTTTAAATCAAGATACATTTACTTAATAAGCAAAATGACTTAAGATAGTAAGTCTTGTTTTCCTAAAAAAAAAAATGGAGTGAATTTATGCTTAAAACAAGGAAAATATGGAATGGCCAATGGAATCAGAAAAAAATATTTTTCTTACCCTTTTGGCAAATATTTTTCTTATTTCAAGTATAAACTCACTTAATTTTGATACTTTTTTTTTTTTTGGAAAATTCATTTTTTGTATTTCTTGTTGCTTGTTGCTATATATATATTAGAAATCAAGACTTAGTATTTCTGTCTTTTTTTTGTTTTTGTCTTATTTTTCACTGCAAATAGCTAAACATTCTTAATTCAAGATACATTTAATTGAGAAGCAAAATGACTTAAAATATTAAGTCTTTTTTCCCAATATAAAATATAAAAATTAAGTGAGTTTATGATTAAAACAATGAATAATATCTGCCAATGGGGTCAGAAAAATAAACGTATTTTCTCATTGAAAAAAATGTAACTAATTTTTTTATTTGCTTTTGTGTTGTGTGTCATCTACATTGTTTGTTTAAAGCTTGAGAATATGTATATTTATTTTATGACTTGTTTAAAAAAACCTTTTAAGTCTTAGTTGTTTCAAAAAGGTATCAAATTTGTCTCAGATGTTTCTCCTAAAATTCCTCAGAATAAATAAAAACAGACCCAGGTGAGTCACTGGTTCGTCATGCAAGAATCCAGAGTGATAAAAACCAGTGTGAAGCAGCTCAGTTCACTGGATGAGAAATGCTCGAGTTTACATTGAGATCTCTGACGTTTGAGTGCAAATCTGAGGACAATCTGAGACATTTCTGAGATCTGAAACTCAAGAGGAGAAGCACCTAAGAAGCAGCGCACGTCTCCGTCAAGCTGTACAACAGATCTGATTTGTGATTTTTTCTTTTCTTTCATGTTTTCCTTTAATGTCCTCCCAGGGAAAACAAAGGATATTGTACCAGGAACATTTCCTACTTCTGTAAATCACATTACGCATCCAATTTTGCATGTCTCTATGAAACAGAATCAGAGCGATCAGTCAGATTTCCAGACGAACTTGTGCACTGCAAAAAATGATTTTCGTCCTTAGTATTTTTGTCTTGTTTTCTTGTATAAATATCTACAAATTCTGGATTTAAGATGCATTTACTTGACAAGTAAAATTACTTAAGATATTATGTCTTGTTTTCTGAAAAAAATTATCAAAAATTTGGGACCCCTCAATCAGACAAGTAAAAATATCAGCCAATGGGGTAAGAAAAATAATCTTAATTCAAAAGCTAAACTAAATTATTTTTCTTACCCAATTGGCAGATATTTTAACTTGTTTTAAGCAAAAACTAACAAAATTTGGATAATTTTTGTCAGAAAACAAGACCTAATATCTTATCCAAATTGTGTTAGTTTTTGCTTAAAATAAGTAAAAATATCTGCCGATGGGTGCTGACGGTGATACCGGTGTTAAGCCGCAACACCGGTTACGTCACTTGCCCACCGCGTCACCGACCCCCTCCGTCGTTTTGATTTTTTTCTAGCAATAAAAATAATTTAGTTCAGTAAAAGAACAGCCGTGCCTCCAAGCTTTCTTACTCATTTTGCTAATAAACTTTCTACGTTTCTTATTTATTTGGCTATATATTATACGTTTACTTGTTTCCAGTTTTGTACATTTAAACTTTATGTAAGTTATTTGTTATTTTATATTAGGCATAGCATGGTGTATTTTTATTTGCTTTGTTAATAAAAGTTCTCTGTTTTATATATAGGCTAAAGTGAGTTTGACGTTGTATTTTGTTGTTGCATTCAAGCAATTGACGCCTAACTGCCACTAATTCGAAAGTGAAAGTAAAATGCACACGGCGCATTTAAGCTATTTAAAAGCGAAGGAAAGTGAGGAAAAGAGGGAAAATTCAAACAAACTAAAAAAGAACAATTGCTTTACGCCGAATTGCTGCTATTTGAAAGTAAAAGTAAAATGCGCACGCCGCTTTTACAAGCTATTTAAAAGCTAAGGAGAAGAGGGAACGCCCCTCCCCCGCGGTGATACCGGTATTATCGGTGTTGTCACACGTCGATTAACTGGTGGGAAAGTTTCCTCACCATCACAACCCTAATTTATACTAGAAAACAAGACTAAATACTAAGGAAGAAAATATTTTTTGCAGTGTGTCTGAGAGAGCGTGTGTGTTTATGGACAATTTCACCATAAATGAGGGAGATATTTGTTCCCAGAAGTGATATAAACCTGACAAAACCTCCCTTTGATGACGTCCCTGTTTTTTAGGGTTTGGTTAAAATCAATAGAAGTGGAATGTCTCCATCAGTGTGTGTTGTCTAACCTCTTCTTGGTGAAGTTTCCAGCCACTCTGATGCAGCTGTTTCCGTCGCCGCCACAGACGCCGCACTTGTCATATTGAAGTTTCGAGCCGATGATCCCGTCGCAGCCGGTGCGAACGCACTTCCCCTTCACACACACCGAACTGCTGTACGGCCGGCACTCCGTCCCATCAACCACCTGCAGAAAACCACACAAACCAAACCTCACCTGCTGTCTGGCCTTCATCTATCGCTACTAAAGAAATGGCACAAATATTCAAGGTTTAATAAATATATCACTAACAAAAAGCACTAAAATTCCATGTCTTTCGGACATGATATTGATAGAATGCTTTGCTAACGTTCCCATTAAGTTATCAACACTGCAAAAAATATTTTCTTCCTTAGTATTTAGTCTTGTTTTCTTGTATAAATATCTAAAAATTCTTGAATCAGTATGCATTTACTTGACAAGTAAAACGACTTGTTTTCTGAAAATATTATCCAAATTTTGTTAGTTTTAGCTTAAAACAAGCAAAAAATCTGCCAGTGCCTTAATTCAAAGACTAAACAAGATTATTTTTCTTACCCCATCAGCAGATATTTTTACTTGTTTTAAGCAAAAACTAACAAAATTTGGATAATTTTTCCAGAAAACAAGACATAATATCTTAAGTCATGCATGTAAATGCATCTTAAATCCAGAATTTGTAGATATTTATACAAGAAAACAAGACAAAAATACTAAGGAAGAAAATCATTTCTGAATGTTCTCTGAACATCTGTTATATGTAAAAATGGTTATATGAGCATTTAAGGAATTTGATCCTTTTGCAAACATTAAGGGATGTTCTTTTGAATGTTTTATTTTTAGAAAAAATTAGACAAACATCCAACTAAAAAAATCTAACATTAGGAACAATGTATAAATAATGTTTTTGTGCTGTGACTAGATGACTCTGAATGAAATTTGTATTAATGTTACTGGACGAACGTTTGTTCGTAACATCATAAAATATGTTCTAAGAATGTTTTGCTAATGTTCCCATTAAGTTGCAAAAATGTTATTTATGAATGTTCTCTGAATGTTCAAAACGTCCAGTTTTGTAAAAATGTTTTCTCTAAACGTTCTCTATTTTTTCGACTTTCCTTTCTTTGTAATAAAAAAAAGAGACCCTCTAACACTAATGTTCTCTATTCTTTTTCTATTCTATCTGTTGGTTTTCTTTTTATTTATTATATATATATATATATATATATATATATATATATATAAAACAACCTTGCTATGTGTGCTGCGTTAGGCTAACCGAGACTCATCACGGCACTTACATATCATTGCTCTTTAGTTAGTTTTGATTGCTTCTTTTGTCCTCATCTATAAGTCGCTTTGGATAAAAGCGTCTGCTAAATGCCTAAATGTAAATGTAAAACGGGAATGTTCCATTGTATCATTTTGCATTTCATTGGGAATGTTACTTTCGAATGTTCTCTGAACGTTCCGAAACAAGTGGATACATTTAAAAAATGTTACACAAATGTCCAACTGAATTGTTTAAAAAAAAAAAAACATTCCGTAACTGATGTGTAAACAATGTTTCTGTGCTAATGCTTGAGAATATTATTAACGCAACTGTAAGAACATCTGTTCAAAACTTTTTGAGAACGTTTCCTGTTAGCTCACCATGTGACACTTCAAAGACCAGTATGGCATTTCTATAATATCATGTCGAAAGGATGTAAATCATTCAGTATGTTGAGTCGGTTTGTAAGTGTTATGACAGATCCGTGACTCCCTCACCCGCTGCGAGAACACGACGTAGTATCCCGTCCCTTTGGCCCTGCAGGTGAGTTTGCACACGTCTTTGGGAAGCACGCCGGCAAACTTCGGCACCCATTCCATGAAGGTCTTCACTCCTTTAGGGTCCGTCTGAGGGCCGTTACGCAGCTCACACTGCTCCTGACGGAAACTCTTCCCTAACGCACACAGATGAGCGCAAATATATTCAATGCACAAACTTGCTGCTGTTCTTAATACAGTATTTAATTAAAAATAATAACATATTTGTGTAGCTGACACAAAATGTTTTAAAAATCCTCTTAAGCTGGTTTCAGGAGGGAATTCTTTATAATTATTATAGATTATATTTTCATGAGCTCACGATAATTGAAAGAGTAAATGGAATACACTTTATTATATTATATTTATTTATATATATTTTTAGCTTTAATTATTATTAACTGCAACAACAATAACAACAAAGACAATAATATTAAATAAATTATTATTATTAATTTTTTAGCTATCATTACTATTATAATTTTTTATATTTGTATTTTTATTTATATTAGGTTTTTCTGAATTAAAGTGCCATGACTGTCATTAATATTGAGTTTGAGTAAGTTACTTTAGTATTATTTATATATAATTAGTATGGTATTTGTTAATAGTTTGAATTAGCTTTTATTTTTATATTTTTCATTTTAGGTTTTGTTTAAGTTTTAGTAATTTTGTTGTGTGCTTTTCTCATTTTTATTAGTTTTAGTTTTTTAATATTAATATTTAGCTTTAATTCATTTTTATTCCAGTTTTAATACTTAAGTAACATTTCAGTTTGTTGCATTTTGTTTACTTAATTTTTGTTTAAGTTTTCATTTAATATTGATATTTTATTTTAGCTTTATTTCAATTAACTAATCAATTAAAATTAAATGTAGTTTTAGTAACAACATTGGTTTTGAATTAAAAACTGTATGTTATAAAAAATTTATGTCAGACTGCAGAACAATTTAAAAAGTATTAGTGAAATCAAAAAGGTGAATAAAATTCCGAACAAACACAATGACCATCTAAAATACACATTTGTGACCCTGGAGCACAAAACCAGCCATAAGGGTCAATTTTTTGAAATCCATAAATACAGAAATAAATGGTTTGTTAGGATAGGACAATATTTGAAAATCTGGAATCTGAGGGTGCAAAAAAATCTAAATATTGAGAAAATCATCTTTAAAGTTGTTCAAATGAAGTTCTTAGCAATGCATATTACTAAACACAAATTAAGTTTTGATATATTTACGGTAGGAAATGTACAGAATATCTTCATGGAACATGATCTTTACTTAATATCCTAATGACTTTTGACATAAAAGAAAAATGTATAATTTTGACCCATACAATGTATTGTTGGCTATTGCTACAAATATACCCCAGCGACTTAACACTGCTTTTGTGCTGCAGGCTCACATATTATCCTGGAATCTCGATGTAATGTGTTAGCTACCTACTTAATACTTCTCTTGGCGGTATCATATTAGATAAAGCTTTTCACTGAATTTATTGCAATGCATTCTGGGATTGTGGTATCTATCAGGGATGTACGTGATGCAGAATTTGTTGCATTTGCATGTGTTTCCTTCTGTGAGCATGCATTATTTGTGCATGCGTGTGTGTTTGGAGACGCTCACCGGCTGAAGGGCACGGCGTTACGCTGCAGGAGCGGTAGACGGCTCTCTTCCCGGTGCAGTAGCGGCCATTGTTTCGGGGAGGAGGGTTGTTACAGAGACGATGTGCAAACTGGACACCACCGCCACACGTCCGAGAACACGAACCCCACGGACCCCAGGAGCTCCAGCTGCCGTGATTCGACGTCTGACAGGAGATAATCATCAGCATCGATTAGTGACGAGCAGAAAACACACTGACAGTTTCTGTTGATTGCATATGAGGCACAGTCACAATGTAAATGCATCTAAATAAAGATGCACAGAATCTTTCAACATGAATGGGTCGAGTCATGGAAAGAAGCGAGTGTTTTATGTGAAGGCGTGTGTCCATCCATTCACCGGCCTGCAATAAACAAGCTCCGAGCCAAAAATAAGCGCGAGACCTGAACGCTGGACATTCAGCGAGGGGAAGGGTGTGTGTGCAAATTTGTATAATAACATGGGTATGACATAGGTATTACAACGAGAAGGTGCTTTATGAGGACATTTTCAGCATCCCTGTAATTCAAAAGGCTTATAAATAATTCAGATGTGTGTGTGTGTGTGTGTGTGTGTGAGTGTCTGTGTGTCTGTGTGTGTGTGTGTGAGAGAGAGAGAGAGAGAGAGAATGCATGCATGAAGAGATGCTCGAACAAGAGCAACATTTTCCATTGCCTCTAAAACACTTCATGACCACCAGACGAGAGCAAACACATTAAATGTGTTTGATTCTAATCTAGTTAAGTCAGAACAGCAAGACGCACGAGGATAATAGTGTTAGGAGGTTCAGATTCACATGTCTGACGCTCTGAGCTGCTGACAGGAACCTTCTGGAATGTCATGAACAGTAACAAAAACTGTGCTAAATATTAATAATAAAATACCAGTTTGGGGTCCGTAAGATTTATTTATTTATTTTTTTAAAGAAACTATTACTTTTATTCATCAAGGACACATTAAATTGATCAAAAGTGCCAGTTAAAGACATTTATAATGTAACAAAAGCTTTCTATTTCAAATAAATGCTGTTCTTCTGAACTTTCTATTCATCTGTGAATCCTGAAAAATCAAATGCATCACGGTTTCCACAAAAAAAATTGTGCAACACAACTGTTTTCTACATTGATAATAATCAGAAATGTTTCTTGAGCAGCAAATCAGCATATTAGAATGATTTCTGAAGATCATGTGACACTGAAGACTGGAGTAATGATGCTGAAAATACAGCTTTGATCACAGAAATAAATTACAGTTTAACAGATATTCACATAGAAAACAGCTGTTTAAAATTGTAATAATATTTCACAATTTTTACTGTATTTTTGATCAAATAAATGCAGCCTCGGTGAGCAGAAGAGACTTCTTTCAAACACATTAAAAATCCTAGCGACCCCAAAGCACTAGTGAGCACTATGCAGATGTTATTGTGAAGATGGTTGAGCTGAAATGTTGAAGAGGAATGAATATGATGAAGTGAAAGAGAAAGCAGCAGAGAGAGAGATTGATGGAAGGGAAGATGATGAGAGATGTTAAAGAGCCGCTGACACACTCCTCAGAGCCGGAGAAACTGGTCTGAAAGAGGAGATCTGATGTTTATTATGTGAAGGAGACAGCGGTGAGAGAGATGGATCACGTGAAGCCCGGAGAAACACTGCAAACCAGATGAACATGGGTGCGGTTCAGACGGACAAACAAACCAGAGCAAGTTATTTAAATACACGACAGGACAAACTAAGGTCTCTAATGTCCTCAGTTAACCAGTTTCCTCAGAAAGAGCAGGCTGGATGACTAGTCTCATGCAATCAAGTTTAGCTGTTGAGCAGGAGGACTATGACCAGCACAGGACTGTTAACTAAAACTAAACAATTAAAAACATTGAAATAAAGCTGAAATAAAATATTGAAATTTAAAATGTTTTCTAAGCAACTAACTGAAATACATTTAAATAAAAAAAGAAACATATATATTTTAAAACAACAAGAACTAGTAAACTGACAAAGAAATACATGGCTTAAAATAAAAATGAATATAAAATATTGATAAAACATAAATAAATTCAAAATATGAATAAAAATTATTCAATAAATGAATTCAAATGAATTCAAAATATGACATACATAATAATAAAGTTTTATACAAAATTAATAATATTTTAGCTATATATATATATTGAATGATTTGTTCCCGAAAGACAAGTACCGAAAACTTAAAATAAATACACACACACACACACACACATATATATACAGTCATGTGAAAAAATTAGGACACCCTATTGAATTCCATGGTTTTCTGTATCAGGACATAATAAAAAAATATCTGGTCCTTGTCAGGTCTTAAAATTGGGAAAATAAAACCTCAGATGAATAACAACACATGACATATCACGCCGTGTCATTATTTATTTAACAAAAATAAAGCTAAGATGGAAAAGCCATGTGTCACAAAGTTAGGACACCCTATGATTCAATCGCCTGTAGATCCACTTTTAGCAGCAATAACTTGAATTGATAATTTTCTGTATGACTTTATCAGTCTCTCACATCATTCTGGAGGAATTCTGGCCAGCTCTTGTGAAACACTGATTACATGTGCGATTACATGAGGCATGAGATGTTCATTCATGTTTATTTCTCGTTAAAACTAGAAGATGAAGGGATGATGGCGCTCCGCACTGCTGTCAGAACTGAAGCGTTTACACAGCGATCTGTCGCGCCTCATCAAAGAGCGCCAAAACCCCATTTATTGTCTGATTTTCCTGAAAAAATTAATGATTTGTGACCCCGTCTGTGAAAACCCAGCTAAAGTCATTTTTTTGTGATTTACTGTTTTCTACATATCAGCTTTCAGATGATGCATAAATCTCAATTTAAAAAAATTGATCCTTATGACTGGTTTTGTGCTCCAGGGTCACAATTCGATTTTGAGACTTTAGCCTGGACTTCACAGACAGGGTCACATTTACGTACCGAACCGAAAGACCCGTACTGAAAATTTCAGTATGGATACGTGTACCGTTACACCCCGACTGATCAACATAAACCAGCATGGAAAATAAACTAGTCAACACGAAATGCAATTTGCAGTCTGTTTTAGTAACATGATGTGCTTGATTCAGAGTGAATCTGTAGTGTGGAACTGAGACGTCACCCAAAAAGCAAGTCGTTTCAGAGGCATTTCAATGAAAGATTATGAAGACAAACAGGAATCTCTGCTCTTACCGAGTAGTGTCTCTTTCGGGTTTTGTCCACACATTTCCCCTGCAGACAGATCCGGCCCTTCCCACACGGCGTTCCCTCCACGGCCGGAAGCTTCTTGGTCAGACACACCATCTGTCCCTTCCTGATCACGGCGCACCACAGACGCGCGCACACGTCCATCCCGGGACACACGGTGTACTCCGGCCCGAAGGCCAGGCGGCACTGCTGGACCGCATCGTATCTCTGACCCGGCAGCTCCTCCGGACCCAAGAGAGGCAGACGAGGAGCGTCCAGCAGACACTCCGCTGCACACACAGCAACATTATAGAGCTACAGCACTGCTCACCAGTAAAACAGTGTCTTCTGCTCACCAAGACTGCATTTATTTGATAAAAAATACAGTAAAAACTGTAAAATAAAATAACTGTTTTCTATGTGAATATCTGTTAAACTGTATTTATTTCTGTGTATTTTCAGCATCATTACTGAGAAACATTTCTGATTATTATCAATGTTGAAAACAGTTGTGCTGCTCAATATGTGTGTGGAAACTGATGCATTTTATTTTTCAGGATTCACAGATGAATAGAAAAGCTCAAAAGAACAGCGTTTATTTGAAATAGAAATATTTTGTGACATTATAAATGTCTTTACTGGCACTTTTGATTAATTTAATGCATCCTTGGTGAATAAAAGCATTAATTTCCTTCAAAAAACCTTCAGCAATCAATCAGCATTAATAGAGTGCAGATGACTGTTTTTTAAATTTTATTGATTGATTGATTGATTTTTTCCCCACACAGTGAATAACAGTTTTTTCTGTGCTGGTTACAAAATAGTTGAGCGTAAATTTTTATTCAGCTTTCAGATGATGCATAAATCTCAATTTTAAAAAATTTACCCTTGTGACTGGTTTTGTGGTCCAAGATCACAAATGTATTTAAAAAATGAAAATAAAATTAATAAAAAAAAAATTGTATACAAGAATAAAAATGACCAAAGCACATAACAAAATGACTAACAATTAAAAATAAATGTAATGTAATATAATGCAATAAAATGCTATTAAAATAAAATACAAATAAAATATTAAAGATTCCAAAAATGAGTAATACAATAAAATATAAAATAAAATGTAATAAAATATTAATAAAAACTATAGTATAACTGAAACTGAAATAAAACTAAAATTAAAATGAAAAACAAAGATTTTTAATAAATTTGAAAATATTACAAAAAACTGAAATAAATTTAAAATATTAATACAAACTCTAATAGTATGTAAATTGCAACTCATTTGACAAATTTAATGTGCCATGATTTCCACATAAACAAGCAGTATCATAAAACAGATCCATGAAATCTCAGATCTGATCAGATTAATAATAATAGCCTTCTATCCTTCTGATTCTGATTCTAACCATACAAAATGTGTCTCAGTTTTTGAGGATGCAACATCCAAATCAGTCACTTTGAGCTGCAATGATCTGAATCAAAAACCTGCTTGAGTTCATGTGTAAGCATGAATGTTTCTCACCGTTTCCGTCGTCGAAGAAGTCAGTGATGGTGGCAGAGGTGCAGCGGCTCCAGGGTTTGGACGCGTCGATGGAGGTCAGGATGGACGACATCAGCCGCTTGTCTTCACTGGAGCCAAATCGCTCCTCACAGAATTTAGAGTCGTCATGGGACAGACCCAGCAGGTGCCCTGAGACACACACACACACACACACACACAGGAAGTGATGTCATTACCATGTGTGAGAGCGCACGTGTGTGTGTGTGTGTGTGTGTGTGTGTGTGTGAGAGTGATCTTTTATTAAATTAACTTTTATTTCAGTAGTAGTTGTCATTTTAGTAGTTCAACCTAAGCTTATTTATTTTATTTCTTATTTTTGTGTTTTTCATCTAATATTTCTGTTCCCTTTTAGCCTTATTTCAAATAGCGAAAAATGAATGTTAATAGTTCCAATAAATAACTAAAACACTTGAGTCAGACTAAATCTGTCTGAAAACTCTTTCAATGAGTAGCTTGCCTGTAATTCAACTACTTTAAAAAAAAAAAAAAAAAAATGTTTTTTCATATTTTAAACATAAAATACTATTTTGTTGGATTTCTGATTAAAGTCAGCATGAAATGAAAATTCATCTGTTTTTCTAAATGCATGCTATAGATCTTACTGTGAACAATTTATTTATGCACGATTCTTTTTTAAACAATGTTTTGACCTTGTGTTTGACCACAAACACACAGGAACGCCTCTCGCAAGCTTTTGGCAAGTGCTCTGAGCAAACATGTGGACGGAGACAGAGGAAGACGAGCGCTCTGAAATTTGATTCTCCAGCGCCGCGAGTTTCTGTCACCTGCTTCTGATTTACAGGGCGTTTCAGGGCCAGACGTTCGGCCTGGACCCGCTGATCTGAGGTCTGCTCTCACACGTCCATCAGTGACGAGACGAACATCAGTGCTGATCTGAGACAAGAGCTTCAATCGCTTGTCTGGCCTGTTTGGATCTACAAACTGAGGAGGATCCCATATAGCAAAAAATGAAGAGTTCATTTGCAAAAACAGATAACAGCCAAAATATATTTTAAATATATGCTAAATATATGTTGTAAACAGTGAAGCTCACTGAAATATATATTCTCAATGTAAAAAATATTTAGTTTCAACCTTCATAATATATTTTAAAACGTATTTCAGTGGCAAGAAAATACATTTCCAATTTTAAAATAGATTTTCAAAACATTTATGTTATGTTCACCTATAGACAAGTTTTTCTTCAAATGTGACATATTCAGTGTTATTTTAGCATGATTGAGATAATATTATAGTTTTTGTTAATATTTTGAACTAGATTTTAATTTTAAAGTTTTAGTATTTTTTTGTGTGTTTTTGTCATTTTTATTAGTTTTTATGTCTTTATTAATTTTTATTTCAGTTTTAATTTTAATTATTTTTGTCAAGTTAAAGTAAATAAAAATGTGAAATCTGGTCTTGTCAACTAGGTAAAATAAAATAATTGTGTTTTATATTTTATTTTATTTCAGTTAACATTTATTTTATTTCAAGGTTTTTTTTTCTTTTATGGTTTTAGTTTTAGTTATAGTTAACTAAACCCTGAAGTGAATGTATTTTCTTGGACTGAAATATATGGAGGGCAAAATATATTTTTAAATGCTTATAAAAATATATTTATATTCTTAAAATATTTTCAAAAATATACTAAAAATATATCGCCAGAAAATATATTTTGATATATATCTTTTGCTGTAAGGGATCAAACAACATCATTCCTCTAACATAAAAAAAAGCTCCTGAAAACCTCTGAAATCAACAGTTTGCTTGAACAAAACAATATTATCAGCCATATCAGCTCCTCTTGTGTCCAAAACAAATTCTTCATCCTACTGAGTTTCTCGGCAGAGGCTGGATCCGATCGCAGGCTGTTGCTACTCAACGCTGGCACGGACCGTAAGGATTTGGGACAGCGGGACGCAGACGGATGGATTCAGAGCGTCCAGAATCTTTCCGAGGTTTTCAGTGAACTGTAAACGTATAGCGGCTGAAGACGTGTGAAATGCCCCAGACAGACAGACGCTACAAAACACACTGCCACATACATAAGAAATCACGGCAGGAGATATTAGAGACACACGCATGATCACCAACAACATGCACGAACTCTCTCATACTCCTGAACAAACACTACAGTATTTGCTCTGTCTGTACGCATTCATACACCCTGTGTGTTCAGTACATAGTGTGTGTGTGTGTGTGTGTGTGTACACTTTCCTATTAGAAAATTGCATCTCAGGAACCACACGCCAGTGGTTTGAGTCTTACTTCTCAGATAGGTCCTTCAAGGTATCTTCACTGGCTCTGCACCCCTTTACCTAAATTCATTACTTCAGAGAGATGCTGAAAATACAGCTTTGATCACAGAAATAAAAAAAGAAAGAAAGTGAAAGTGTCATGACATGACATTCACTCCCCCCACCCACAATCCCTGCCAGTACGAGACTCAAACCTGCAAGTTTTGGGTTACAAGACCGACTCTCTAACCATTAGGCCACGACTTCCCCACGACTTCTCCACCCTTAAATACAGTTTAACAGATATATTCACATAAATTGAAATTATAATTGACAATTTTTACTGTATTTTACTGGTGAGCAGAAGAGACTTTTACGGACCCCAAACCTTTTTGAACACACAGTACATGAGAAACTAAGTAAACTAAGTAAAGTGTGTGTTATTGCATCATATCTGCACCTGCTCTGATGTGAAAATCACATGCAGTAAAAACACACGCATGCCATCTTGTCTTCATCTGTCCCGCAGCATCAGCGAAGTCATTATCACACATTTACCCGAAGCATGAGCTCAATGTGCCTCTTGTTCTGTGTTTTGCATCCACACACATGAAAGACCTACGCTCTTCTGCAGTGAGATCAAGTTTAGAAACCTTCATTTCTCAGACCTTATAAAGATTTGTCGTGTTGTCTTATGTGATATGCTTGTATGCTGCAAGCAAATTGCCTTCGCGAAACAAATAAAGATGAAGTGAACTGAACTGAGGTTGCACACATGATGCATGATCATGAATTTTGTCATACAAACAATTGTGATTAACGATTTCATTCTGTTTTGTTCATGTCACTTACAGTGTAAACCTAATACACTATTTTACCTGGAATCATTTAATAAAAAAGGTGCATACAATTTACTTGAATGCTGTGAAAATTAATAATATTTGCATAATTCATTATTTATGAATATAATATAATATAATTTTTGACATTTAAGCTCTTAAAATTCCCTTATTTGGATGGCAAAATGTCATTGAAAATTAGTGTTATTTACAGTTTTTTATAATAGTTTGAATTTTATTTTTATATTTAAAAAATTTGTTATGCACTTTTGCCATTTATTTATTTATTTTTAGAAATATTACTTTTATAATATTTTATATAATTATTACTTAGCTTTATATTCAGTTTATTAATTTTTTCAGCTTTAGACATATTTAAAATTATACAGACATTTAAAATGTAATTTTAGTGCAAATCAATTAAACTAATAAAAATATTAATAATGTTATTAAAAGCTTTCATGTTAATTTTAGTTGAAGTTTTAATAACTTTGTCGTGTTTTTGCCATTTATATTAGCATTTGTTGTTTTTAAATATGTCTATATAGTTTTATTAATTATATGAATTATTTCAATTTCAGTTTTAAGTTATACAAAATTAGAAATGTTGCTGTGTTAAGTACCTAAAATAAAATAAGTTTGTTTTTATATTTAATTTTATTTCAGTTAACATTTATTTGATTTCAAGTAATTACATTTTTATGGTTTTATAGTTTCAGTTAACTATACTGCACAATTATTGTGGCTATCTTAAATAATTGCGATTATCTCAAATAACCATAATCATACAATTTATCAATCATTGCAACAGGCACCAATATTGCCGGGTGCGCTACCGAGCAAGCTTACACCAGAAAAGCTGTACACATGGAGCTGGTTATGTGATGCAAACATTAAAATGTATTCATTTACAAATCATGCATTTGGTAAAAGTGTTTTGAGCTCATAGTATTGAGCAAGGAACTGTGTGAAAATAAGTCTTAATCGACAATCTGCACCTGTTACCATAATTTGTGTGAAAAGGAATAAAAGATGTTAAAGTTTTACAGCCACTAGTGTGAAACTGCAGTGAACTGAATGCATAGGTATATTTTTTGCAAAAATATAGGTTGCATGTATTTCCAATGAGACCATTCATTTCCCAGGGAATGCATGAACTGATCAAATGCATACCTGAATGAAATGTAAGTTGCTTAAAGCATCTGCCAAGTTCCCACAATGTTTTTATAACCTAAATTTGTTACCTGGGTTGTATCTTGAACACAGCATTTATCAGCTATTGCAAAGAAGGTTATTAGTGAACAATGACTTAAATTTCAGTCCATTTCTTCTTCGTGAGCATCATATGACTTCACTTAGAATATAATGCATAAGTAGCATGGACTATTTTATGATGCTTGTTTCCCTTTTTGATGCAGTAAAAATCCCTGTCAACACTTTTACTGTTTAGAAGATAGCAGCATGAACATTCGGCATAACTTCTTCTTTTGTGTTTCACAGAGGAACGGAAGTCATACAAGTTTTAAACAAAATGATGAGAGATTCTCATTTTTGTATGAGCTTTGCTCAGTAAATATAAAAAATAAATCAGTGTTAGGCAGAGGAGGCTGTGAGAAACTGTGCAGCAGCAGCAGCAGAGAGGAAATGATGCTTTGGTTGTTTCATTTCTTTGTGTTTGTGTTTGGCGGCGGTTCAGAGCTCTCAGTGGGTGTCTGTGGGCTTCTGCTGCCCATCAAGACACACACACACACACACACACACACACACACACACTGTACGCCACCAGGTGTGTAGACTCCACTCTGCCAGAGGAAAGACGCCGCTGCCAACAGAAGCTATGTCTCTGTGGAATCTGGTGTGGCGGCTCTTAAGAGAGGAAAACAACGTCAGCGGAATTACAGATGCCAACCGAGGGCACCAGGGAGTGAATGCCGGTCTGCTAGAGGAATTAGTCACATAGTTAGAGGAGTAGCTCACCCAAAAATGAAAAGTGAGTTTCTTCATTGGAACACATGTGGAGAAATGTGTCATTGTATCAATGGATGCTCTGCAGTGAATGGGTGCCGTCAGAATGAGAGTCCAAACAGCTGATAAAAACATCA